>NW_025176687.1:0-2034 GCF_004010195.1 Chiloscyllium plagiosum | reverse complement strand
GAGGAAGCACTCTGGGCACCAAAGAGGTGGAATTCACACCTAAAATGTCAACACACCAGACAGCAACTTCCTATCAGTTGCTGAAATCAGTGTCAGGAAGTCAGGAATACACAGTGAGCACAGCAGACGGACCTGCCAGGGTGCTGATGGCAGCAGTTTCAGGCTGGCACCACACCGTCAGCCCCCTTGTCAAACACTCTCCCCAGACCGGGACAGCATGGGGTTAGATAGAGAGTAAAGCTCCCTCTACACTGTCCCCCCCCCATCCCAGGGACAGGGACAGCACAGGGTTAGATAGAGAGTAAAGCTCCCTCTACACTGTCCCCCCCATCCCAGGGACAGGGACAGCACAGGGTTAGATATAGAGTAAAGCTCCCTCTACACTCTTCCCCCCATCCCAGGGACAGGGACAGCACAGGGTTAGATACAGAGTAAAGCTCCCTCTACACTGTCCCTCCCATCCCAGGGACAGGGACAGCACGGGGTTAGATACAGAGTAAAGCTCCTTCTTTTCTGTCCCCCCCATCACAGGGACAGGGACAGCATGGGGTTAGATACAGAGTAAAGCTCCCTTTACACTGTAACCCCCATCCCATGGACAGGTACAGCACGGGGTTAGATATTGAGTAAAGCTTCCTTTACACTGTCCCCCACCATCCCAGGGACAGGGACAGCACAGGATTAGATACAGAGTAAAGCTCCCTCTACACTGTCCCCCCAATCGCAATGACAGGGACAGCACAAGGTTAGATACAGAGTAAAGCTCCCTTTACACTGTACCCCCCCACTCCCAGGGGCAGGGACAGCACGGGGTTAGATACAGAGTAAAGCTCCCTTTACACTGTCCCCCCCATCCCAGGGACAGGGACAGCACGGAGTTAGATACAGAGTAAAGCTTCCTCTACACTGTCACCCCCATCCCAGAGACAGGGACAGCACAGGGTTAGATAAAGAGTAAAGCTCCCTTTACACTGTCGCCCCCATCCCAGGGACAGCACGGGGTTAGATACAGAGTAAAGCGCCCTCTACACTGTCCCCCCCCCATCCCAGGGGCAGGGGCAGCACGGGTTAGATACAGAGTAAAGCTCTCTCTACACTGTCCCCCCAATCCCAGGGACAGGGACAGCACGGGGTTAGATACAGAGTAAAGCTCCCTTTACACTGTTCTCCCATCCCAGGGGCAGGGACAGCACGGGGTGAGATACAGAGTAAAGCTCCCTTTACACTGTCACCCCCATCCCAGGGACAGGGACAGCATGGGGTTAGATACAGAGTAAAGCTCCCTTTATAGAGAATAGCAGACCCTGTGCGTATTATAGAGAATAGCAGTCCCTGTGTGTATTGTAGAGAATAGCAGTCCCTGTGTATATTATAGAGAATAGCAGTCCCTGTGTGTATTGTAGAGAATAGCAGTCCCTGTGTGTATTATAGAGAATAGCAGTCCCTGTGTATATTGTAGTGAATAGCAGTCCCTGTGTGTATTAGAGAGAATAGCAGTCTCTTTGTGTATTATTGAGAATAGCCGTCCCTGTGTGTATTACAGAGAATAGCAGTCTCTGTGTGTATTGTAGAGACTAGCAGACCCTGTGTGTATTGTAGTGAATAGCAGTCCCTGTGCGTATTATAGAGAATATCTGTCCCTGTGTTTATTGTAGAGAATAGCAGTCCCTGTGTGTATTGTAGAGAATAGCAGTCCCTGTGTGTATTATAGAGAATAGCAGTCCCTGTGTGTATTATAGAGAATAGCAGTTCCTGTGTGTATTATAGAGAATAGCAGCCCCTGTGTGTATTATAGAGAATAGCAGTCCCTGTGTGTATTATAGAGAATATCAGTCTCTGTGCGTATTTTTGAGAATAGCAGCCCCTGTGTGTACAATAGAGAATAGCAGTTCCTGTGTGTATTATAGAGAATATCAGTTCCTGTGTGTATTATAGAGAATATCAGTCCATGTGCGTATTGTAGAGAATAGCAGTCCCTGTGTGTATTATAGAGAATAGCAGTTCCTGTGTGTCTTATAGAGAATAGCAGCCCCT
>NW_025176686.1:0-2034 GCF_004010195.1 Chiloscyllium plagiosum | reverse complement strand
CCCCCTCTCCCCACACTCCCCCCAGAGAGAGAGAGAGAGAGGGGATATATACCCCAGAGAGAGGGGGTAAATACCCCAGAGAGATAGAGGGGGTATATATCCCAGAGAGAGAGAGAGAGGGGATATATACCCTAGAGAGAGGGGGTAAATACCCCAGAGAGATAGAGGGGGTATATACCCCAGAGAGAGAGAGAGGGGATATATACCCCAGAGAGAGGGGGTAAATACCCCAGAGAGAGATATAGAGGGGATATATACCCCAGAGAGAGGGGGTAAATACCCCAGAGAGAGAGGGGTAAATACCCCAGAGAGAGAGAGAGGAGGGATATATACCTCAGAGAGAGGGGTAAATACCCCAGAGAGGGGTAAATACCCCAGAGAGAGGGGTAAATACCCCAGAGAGGGGTAAATACCCCAGAGAGAGAGGGGTAAATACCCCAGAGAGAGAGGGGCAAATACCCCAGAGAGGGGTAAATACCCCAGAGAGAGAGGAGTAAATACCCCTGAGAGAGAAAGATGGGATATATACCCCAGAGAGAGAGAGAGAGGGGATATATACCCCAGAGAGAGGGGGTAAAAACTCCAGAGAGAGGGGTAAATACCCCAGAGAGCGATAGAGGGGATATATACCTCAGTGAGAGGGTAAATACCCCAGAGAGAGGGGATGTATACCTCAGCGAGAGGGTAAATGCCCCAGAGAGAGGGGTAAATACCCCAGAGAGAGAGATAGAGGGGTAAATATCCCAGAGATAGAGGGGTAAATACCCCAGAGATAGAGGGGTAAATACCCCAGAGAGAGAGGGGTAAATACCCCAGGGAGAGGTAAATACCCCAGAGAGACAGAGGGGTAAATACCCCAGAGAGATGGGGTAAATACACCAGAGAGAGGGGGTAAATAGTCCAGAGAGAGAGGGGATAAATAGTCCAGAGAGAGAGGGTAAAAACTCCAGAGAGGGGGTAAATACCCCAGAAAGAGAGAGAGAGGATATATACCCCAGAGAGAGAGGGGGTAAATACCCCAGAGAGAGGGGGTAAATACCCCAGAGAGAGAGGGTAAATACCCCAGAGAGAGGGAGAGGGTAAAAACTCCAGAGAGGGGGTAAATACCCCAGAGAGAGAAAATATATACCCCAGAGAGAGGGTAAATACCCCAGAGAGAGGGTAAATACCCCAGAGAGAGAGGTAAATACCCCAGAGAGAGGCAAATGCCCCAGTGAGAGGGGGTAAATACCCCAGAGAGAGAGATAGAGGGGATATATACCCCAGAGAGAGAGGGGGTAAATACCCCAGAGAGAGAGAGATAGACGGGATATATACCTCAGCGAGAGGGTAAATACCCCAGAGAGAGGGGATGTATACCTCAGCGAGAGGGTAAATGCCCCAGAGAGAGAGGGGGGTAAATACTCCAGAGAGACGGGTAAATACCCCAGAGAGAGAGAGATAGAGGGGTAAAACCCCAGACATAGAGAGGGTAAATACCCCAGAGAGAGGGGGTAAATACACAGAGTAAAAACCCCAGAGAGAGAGAGAGAGGGGGTAAACACACCTGACAGAGAGAGGTGGTAAATACCCCAGAGAGGGGGGTAAATACCCCAGACAGAGAGAGGGGGTAAATACCCCAGAGGGAAATGGTAAATATCCCAGAAAGAGGGGGTAAATACCCCAGAATAGCGAGAGTGAGGATAAATACCCCAGAGAGAGATGGTAAATACCCCAAAGAGAGGGGGTAAATACCCCAGCGATAGCGAGAGTGAGGGTAAATACACCCACAGAGAGAGTAAATACCCCAGAGAGAGAGGGATAAATACCCCAGCAAGAGATGTGTTAAATACCCCAGAGAGAGAAAGGGGGTAAATACCCCAAACAGAGGGGGTAAATACCCCACAGAGAGAGAGATAGAGGGGATAAATACCCCAGAGAGCTAGAGTAAATACTCCAGAGTGAGAGGGGGTAAATACCCCTGAGGGAGAGAGAGGGTAAATGGCCCAGAGGGAGATAGAGGGGGTAAATACACTAGAGAGATAGAGGGGATAA
>NW_025176685.1:0-2034 GCF_004010195.1 Chiloscyllium plagiosum | reverse complement strand
AGGGACAAACACAGGCTTTCAGTGGTCACGCACAATCCAAGTTTCAAAGACGTGTCTCAATACTGCTGGGACCCCCTTTCCAACTTGGAGAAACAGCCCACCACATGCCATTTCATTGTTTCTGAGCTTCACAATGCCAGGACTCGATACACTCGGGAGCCAAAAACACAACACCAGGGAAAGGTACAGAAAAACAAACAATTAATTAACTGATAACATGTTGTGAAAATATGGCTAAGGAGACAAGGGAGTGGGAGTAACTGGAGAAGTGAGACAATGGTGGGGCCAATCACAAGAATGAGAGCATTCAATACAATTATTGATCAGTTGAAATGGTTAGTTACATCAAATAGTGAATCTTCCTCACAGAACGATCCCAGGCACCATAAACTGGGACAAGGGACCAGCCAGAATGGCAAGCTATGCACACCATGCCCATGGACTACTCTATAAACTGTTCTACCTGCTCAGCATGGGGACCATTGCAAACCTTTGCCAGTATATTGCTACTATACTTGCACTACAGAAATGTCTTGCTTGGGAAGATTTGTAACCCATGCAGTGAGTGACAGTAAATGGGCTCCCACAAATGTATGGCTCTGTATCTCCACTGCCGAAATATAAGGCAAGAGATTGTTGTGTGTGTGTGTGTCTGTGTGTGTTGGTGGCAGTAGTTTTGTAAATTGCTATTTGAGCGAGAATAGACATAGAGGAAATCAGCTTAAATGTGAACAACTGACAGGGCTTTTGGTCATTAACAGAGGGAGACTGAGGACCGTGTCATAGACAGAGGTGACGACGTGCTTGTGAATATTAAAGTAAAGGCTTTGCCAGACCCAGTAACAGTATAAAGCAATCCGTACGGGAATGATGGGATTTTGATCTACGTTTAGATAAAAGCCATGGAATACCGACTCAGATTTGTTTAAGCAGCAGCAGATCATTGGCTTTATTAACACTGTGTTTCATAGCTGAAGGTTCAAACAGCAGATGGGATGAACCAGTGAAGTATAATCTGCAGTTGTCAATAGTTAAAATTAGGAATGGTCAGGATATAATGTCAGTAATCAGCTTCTGGTCAAAGGGACCACCATAGTTGTGACTCGTCTGTTTCAGCCTCAGTTCTTGGCCAGTGATGAGATGGAGTCAGAGGAAGGGAATGGAGTTTGCATCCAGAACAGAAGACAGTGACCTCCAATCTCTATATTTAAATAGCAAGGGCAGTGATGCAATGCATCCTGGTTCATACCTGAAAGTGAGTAGGTCAACCAACAAGGCCCAGTACCAGAACTAAAGGAGAGAAAGAATGAACAAGTTCACTGTTGTTTGTTGTGGTTTGGAGCGTGAATACTTACAGAGTAGAGTAAATGGAAAGAACAGTAATACAGTCGCTCGTGGTTAATGCAAATAATATATCGACAGTGAAACTTACCAGCGACACCAACAATAGCCAGGATAGGATAATAAAAACATTGAATAATGTAAAGTGCATATTTGATCCGCGATGTTAACGGCCACCAATAAAATGTGGAAAGAATCCAAACACAAAAGGATAACCTCCTGTCCATTGTTGGAACATTCCAGTCGAATGTTCTCAGATTCTGATCCATTGTTGTAACATTCCAGTGTAACATTCTCAGTTTCTGATCTACTGTTGGAACTTTCTAGTCTAATATTCTCAGTTTCTGATCTCTCCCTCTCTCTGGAGCAGTCGATCCCTGTTAGTGCTATCGGTGATTCTCCCGCCCATACCATGGGATAACATATTGAATGGAGCCCTTTCATCATGAAAAGATGGAAACCCTCCACTGGGATAATTAGAATCCATGGAGACTGACATTAGTGACAGTCACCAAACAAACAGGTTCAGTTAACCAGTTCCTTGCATCATAACACAATAAAAGGGAACATTTACTTGGTTTGGATGGAATGGATGAGGGTTGGTGAGGGATAGAGCATAAATCTTTCAATATTTATAATCTGTCTTCCCTGTATGTAGGGGTATTGTCGGAACACTGCACTGTTGTATACGTT
>NW_025176684.1:0-2033 GCF_004010195.1 Chiloscyllium plagiosum | reverse complement strand
GTTGAGTACAGGCCAAGTGCAGGTTGAGTGCAGGTCGAATGCAGGCTGAGTGCAGGTTGAATGCAGGTCGAGTGCAGGCCGAGTGCAGGTTGAATGCAGGTTGAGTGCAGGCCGAGTGCAGGTGGAGTCCAGGTCAAGTGCAGGTCGAGTGTAGGGTGAGTGCAGGTTGAGTGCAGGCCGAGTGCAGGTTGAGTGCAGGCCGAGTGCAGGTTAAGTGCAGGTCAAGTGCAGGTTCAGTGCAGGGTGAGTGCAGGCCGAGTGCAGGTTGAGTGCAGGTCGAGTGCACGCTGAATACAGGCCAAGTGCAGGCCGAGTGCATGCTGAGGAAAGGACGAGTGCAGGCCGAGTGCAGGCCGAGTGCAGGTTGAGAACAGGCCGAGTGCAGACCGAATGCAGGCCGAGTGCAGGCCGAGTACAGGTTGAGTGCAGGCCGAGTGCAGGCCGAGTGCAGGTTGAGTGCAGGCCGAGTGCAGGTTGAGTGCACGGTGAGTACAGGCCGAGTGCAGGCCAAGTGCATGTCGAGTGCAGGCTGAGTGCAGGTTGAGTGCAGGACGAGTGCAGGTTGAGTACAGGCTGACTGCAGGTTAAGTGCAGGCTGAGTGCACGCTGAATACAGGCCGAGTGCATGTCGAGTGCATGTCGAGTGCAGGACGAGTGCAGGACGAGTGCAGGCTGAGTACAGGCTGAGTGCAGGCCGAGTGCAGGTTGAGCACAGGCCGAGTGCAGGGTGAGTGCAGGTTGAGCGCAGGCCGAGTGCAGGTTGAGTGCAGTTTGAGTGCAGGCCGAGTGCCGGTCGAGTGCAGGTTGAGTGCAGGCCGAGTGCAGGCCGAGTGCAGGCCGAGTACAGGCTGAGTGCAGGTTGAGTGCAGGCCAAGTGCAGGCCGAGTGCAGGTCGAGTGCCGGCCGAGTGCAGGTCGAGTGCCGGCCGAGTGCAGGTCGACTGCAGGCCGAGTGCACGCCGAGTGCAGGCCGAGTGCAGGCCAAGTGCAGGTTGAGTGCGGCCGAGTGCAGGCCAAGTACAGGCTGAGTGCAGGTTGAGTGCAGGCCAAGTGCAGGTTGAGTGCACGCCGAGTGCAGGCCGATTGCAGGCCAAGTGCAGGTTGAGTGCGGCCGAGTGCAGGCCGAGTACAGGCTGTGCGCAGGTTGAATGCTGGCCAAGTGCAGGTTGAGTGCACGGTGAGTACAGGCCACGTGCAGGCTGAGTGCACGCTGAGTGCAGGCCGAGTGCATGTCGAGTGCAGGCTGAGTGAAGGCCGAGTGCAGGTTGAGTGCAGGACGAGTGCAGGTTGAGTACAGGCTGAGTGCAGGCCGAGTGCACGCTGTGTACAGGCCAAGTGCAGGCCGAGTACAGGCCAAGTGCAGGCCGAGTGCACGCTGAGTGCAGGTTGAGTGCAGGCCGAGCGCAGGCCAACTGCAGGTTGAGTGCAGGCCGAGTGCAGGCCGAGTGCAGGTTGAGTACAGGCCGAGTGCAGGCCGAGTGCAGGTTGAGTGCAGGCCGAATGCAGGCCGAGTGCAGGCCGAGTACAGGTTGAGTGCAGGCCGAGTGCAGGCCGAGTACAGGTTGAGTGCAGGCCGAGTCCAGGCCGAATGCAGGCCGAGTACAGGCTGAGTGCAGGTTGAGTGCACGGTGAGTACAGGCCATGTGCAGGCTGAGTGCACGCTGAGTACAGGCCAAGTGCATGTCGAGTGCAGGCTGAGTGCAGGCCGAGTGCAGGTTGAGTGCAGGACGAGTGCAGGTTGAGTACAGGCTGAGTGCAGGTTAAGTGCAGGCCGAGTGCACTCTGTGTACAGGCCAAGTGCAGGCCGAGTGCAGGCCGAGTACAGGCCAAGTGCAGGCCGAGTGCACGCTGAGTGCAGGCCAAGTGCAGGCTGAGTGCAGGCCGAGTGCAGGCCGAGGGCAGGCAGAGTGCAGGCCGAGTGCATGGTGAGTACAGGCCGCGTGCAGGCTGAGTGCACGCTGAGTACAGGCCGAGTGCTTGTCGAGTGCATGTCGAGTGCACGCTGAGTGCAGGCTGAGTGCAGGACGAGTGCAG
>NW_025176683.1:0-2033 GCF_004010195.1 Chiloscyllium plagiosum | reverse complement strand
GGAAAAAAAAACCTACCCGGCTGCCCCTCCGGTTTTCGTCACTTCACCCTGCTGCTCCCGCTCTTTCTGTAAAGAGAGAAAAAAACACCGCTGCCCGCTACCGGCAAGTAATTTTAAAACAAACTGTCTTACCTTAGCTGCTGCTCGCACTCAAAGAGTATAGAACGGAAACAGAACAGAAACAGTACAGAAACAGAACAGAAACAGAACAGAAACAGTACAGAAACAGAACAGAAACGGTATGGAAACAGGAAAGAAACAGTCCAGAAACAGTACAGAAACAGTACAGAAAATGTACGGAAACGGTACGGAGACAGTACGGAAATAGTCTAGAAGCAGAAGAGAAACAGAACAGAAACAGTATGGAAACAGTATGGAAACAGTACAGAAACAGGACGGAAACAGAACGGAAACAGAACGGAAACAGTACAGAAACAGTATGGAAACATTACAGAAACAGTATGTAAACATTACAGAAACAGCACAGAAACAGTACGGAAACAGAACAGAAACAGTACGGAAACCGAACGGAAACAGTACGTAAACAGTACAGAAACAGTACGGAAACAGTGCGGAAACATGATGGTAATAGTACAGAAACAATACGGAAACAGTAGGGTAACTGAACATAAATAGTACAGAAACAGTACAGAAGCATTACAGAAACAGAACTGAAACAGAATGGAACAGAACAGAAACATGACGGAAACAGAACAGAAACAGTGCGGAAACAGAACGTAAACAGAACAGAAACAGTACGGAAACAGTACAGAAACAGGACGGAAAGAGTATAGAAACAGAACGGAAACAGGACAGAAACCGTACGGAAACATTACGGAAAAAGTACATAAGCAGAACAGAAACAGTACAGAAACAGTAGGAAAACTGGACAAAAACAGTACGGAAACAGAACAGAAACAGAACAGAAACAGTACGGAAACATTACGGAAACAGCACGGAAACAGTACGGAAACAGTACAGAAACAGTACGGAAACATTACGGAAACAGTACGGAAAGAGTACGGAAACATAACGGAAACATTACAGAAACAGTAGGGAAACTGTACAAAAACAGAACTGAAACAATACGGAAACAGTACAAAAACAATACAGAAACAGTACGGAAACAGTACAGAAACAAGACGGAAACATAATAGAAACAGTACAGAAACAGAACAGAAACAGTACAGAAACAGAACAGAAACATTACGGAAACAGTACTGAATAAGAACAGAAACAGTACAGAAAAAGTACGGAAATGGTATGGAAACAGTACGGAAATAGTCAAGAAGCAGAAGAGAAACAGAACAGAAACAGTATGGAAAGAGTATGGAAACAGTACAGAAACAGTACAGAAACAGTACGGTAACAGTACAGAAACAATATGGAAACAATATAGAAACAGTACAGAAATAGAACGGAAACAGTACGGAAACAGTACAGAAACAGAACAGAAACAGTACAGAAACCGTACGCGAACAGTACGGAAACAGTACAGAAACAAGACACAAACAGTACCAAAACAGTACGGAAACAGTACAGAAAAAATCTACAAACAGTTCCTAAACAGTACGGAAACAGTATAGAAACAGAACAGAAACGGTACGCAAACAGTACGGAAAGAGAACAGAAACAGAACAGAAACAGTACGGAAACAGTACGTAAACAGAACAGAAACAGAACAGAAACAGTACGGAAAAAGTACAGAAACAGGACGGAAACAGTATAGAAACAGAACGGAAACAGGACAGAAACCGTACGGAAACATTACGGAAAAAGTACATAAACAGAACAGAAACAGTACGGAAACAGTACGGAAACAGTACAAAAACAGAACAGAAACAGTACGGAAACAGTACGGAAACAGTACAGAAACCATACAGAAATATTACGGAAAAAGTATATAAACAGAACAGCAACAGTACGGAACCAGTACGGAAATAGTACATAAACAGAACAGAAACAGTACGGAAACAGTACGGAAACAGAACAGAAACAGTATGGAAACAGTACGGAAACAGTACAAAAACAGA
>NW_025176682.1:0-2033 GCF_004010195.1 Chiloscyllium plagiosum | reverse complement strand
TTATATAAAAGAATGATTTAGTGCCAATCAAGGACAGTAATGGGAAGTCGTGTGTGGAGTCAGAGGAGATAGGGAAAACGCAAATTGAATATATTTCGTCAGTATTCACACTGGAAAAAGACAGTGTTGTCGAGGAGAATACTGAGAAGCAGGCTACTAGACTAGATGGGATTGGGGTTCAGAAGGTGGTGTTAGAAATTCTGCAAAGTGTGAAAATAGCTAAATCCCCTGGACCGGATAGGATTTATTCTAGGATTCTCTGGGAAGTCAGGAGGAGATTGCTGAGCCTTTGGCTTTGATCTTTATGTTGTCATTGTCTACAGGAATAGTGCCAGAAACTGGACCGGTTAGGAAATGTTCTCTGTTCAAGCTAGGCAGCAGAGACAACCCTGGAAAGTATAGACCAGTGAGCCTTACTTCGGTTGTGGGTAAAGTGTTGGAAGGGATTATAACAGATAAGATTTCTAATCATCTGGAGAGGAATAAGTTGATTGGGGATGGTCAACATGGTTTTGTGAAGGGTAGGTCGTGCCTCACAAACCTTATTGCGTTCTTTGAGTATGTGACCCAACAGGTGGATGAAGGTAAAGCTATTGTTGTGGTAGAAATGGATCTCAGTAAGGCGTTTGGTAAGGTTCCCCATGATAGGCTATTGCACCAATTATGGAGGCATGGGATTGAGGGCGATTTAGCAGTTTGGGTCAGAAATTGGCTAGCTGTAAGAAGACTTGGATAGCCATATGGACAAGACTTGTTGATGGTTGACGGGAAATGTTCGTCCTGGAGTTCAGTTACTTGTGGGGTACAGCAAGGATCTATTTCAGGTCCACTGTTGTTTGTCATTTTTATAAACTACCTGGATGAGAGTGTAGAAGGATGGGTTAGTAAATTTCTGAATGACACGAAGGTCGGTGGAGTTGTGGACAGTGCCAAAGGAGGTTGTAGGTTATAGAGAGACATAGATAAGCTGCAGAGCTGGGCTGAGAGGTGGCAAATGGAGTTTAATGCAGAAAAGTGTGAGATGATTCACTTTGGAAGGAGTAACAGGAATACAGAGTACTGGGGGAATGGTAAGATTCTTGGTAGTGTAGATGAGCAGAGAGATCCCGGTGTCCATGTACATAGATCCCTCAAAGTTGCACCCTGGTTGATAGGGTTGTAAAGAAGGCATACGGTGTGTTAGCTTTTATTAGTAGAGGGATCAAGTTCAGAGCCATGAGGTCATGCTGGAGCTGTACGAAACTCTGGTGCGGCTGCACTTGGAGTATTGCGTACAGTTCTGGCCACTGCATTGTAGGAAGGATGTGGAAGCTTTGGAAAGGGTTCAGACGAGATTTACTAGGATGTTGCCAGGTATGGAGGGAAAGTCTTCAAGGAAAGGTTGAGGGACTTGAGGATGTTTTCATTTGAGAGCAGGTTGGGAGGTGAATTAATTGAGACATTTAGTACAGTTCTGGCCACTGCATTGTAGGAAGGATGTGGAAGCTTTGGAAAGGGTTCAGATGAGATTTACTAGGATGTTGCCTGGTATGGAGGGAAAGTCTTCAAGGAAAGGTTGAGGGACTTGAGGATGTTTTCATTTAAGAGCAGGTTGGGAGGTGAATTAATTGAGACATTTAAGATAATTAAAGAGTTAGATAGGGTGGACATGAGAGCCTTTTTCCTCGGATGGTGATAGCTAGCACGAGGGGACGTAGCTTCAAATGGAGGGGTGATAGATATTGGACAGATGTAAGAGGTAGTTTCTTTACTCAGAGTAGTAGGGTCATGGAACACACTGCCTACAACAGAAGTAGACTTGCCAACTTTATGCACGTTTAAATGGTCATTGGATAGCCATATGGACAAGATTGGAACAATGTAGGTTAGATGGGCTTTAGATTGGTTTCACAGGATGGCGCAACATTGAGGGCCGAATGGCCTGTACTGCGCTGTAACGTTCTATGTATTCTCTCTCTCTTTCTACTTCTCTCTCTACATCTATCTCTCTCTACTTCTCTCTCTCTCTACTCTCGCTCTCTACTTCTCTCTCT
>NW_025176681.1:0-2033 GCF_004010195.1 Chiloscyllium plagiosum | reverse complement strand
ACTTCTGGGGAGGGAATTTTCACTTGGACAGCCATTTCAAATGTTCTCATTTGTGTTCCAGCTAATGTTGGAGAGTCACTGTTTCCTTTTCCAGTCCCACTCCCCACTGGTTACACCAATTTTTAATGCAACCAGTTTAGTGATGTGGCCAATGATATCGGTTTCAGAGGAGGTCATTTTCTAGAAAAAATGTGAGACACAGAAAGTTGAACTCATATCAAATGGTATAATGACAGAGTGCCCCAAATGTTATTCTGCTTTGGAAGTTATTCTGTTCAAATAAGCTGCTGGTAGTGGGTTTCCTTTCTGGAACAGTTGGATTTGGCTGAATTCAGGCAGTGGAGAGATTCCAATGAATCCTCACCAGGAATCCTTCACAAGTGGTAACGATAACTCAGGATTTTATGAACTGACACTCAGATATCTGGTAGAACAAAGTAAGAGAGAGGGATCAATTGGCTGCTGCTTCTCAGACAGGGAACAATTTTCTCCCTCTCTGTGTTGGAACATAAAATGATGTCAACTGAACACCAAATTGGACTATGTGTGCTCTCCAGGAACATTCTCTGGAAAATCTGATTATGGATTAAATGCCGGGGCATCATTGCTGTTGTTTTACACAATTCCATTCAATCTCAAATAATGTCACCACTTTATAATTTGATGACATGCTTACATGTGTCTGTGTAATTTGTAAATATTGGTAGGTGTCTTCATAGTATATGTCTTAATATCAATGCATCATTTCCTTCAAATTTATTCTCTAGCTTTAGTCTCCCTGACAAGGGATAATATGCATCCAGCGAATGCACTTTTCTGAAAGTCATGGGTGGTTCAATACTATTTCTAGGCTAAGATCGAAATTGATTATCCTCAATAACCAAAGGCCAGCATTCCAGGAATGAGTGAAGGGAAACCTCTTTGAAATTTTCGAAAACAGTTATATCCTTTTATTTTATTGTTAGGGGACCAAAAATGCACATAGTGCATGAGGTGTGGTCTCAGCAATGCCCTGTACAGATGCAGTAAAACCTTCCTGCGATTAAACCTGATAACTTTTGTCAAAAACAGCATCATTCCACTTACCTACCAAATTACATTCTGCACGTGCAGACTGACTTCACATGATTCATGTCCCAGGAACATGGAAACCGCCTGTATCGCAGAGTTCTGCAATCTGTCTCCATTTAAACTGATTACCATTATTTTATCCTTCATGTCAAAGTACGCTTCTTACCTTATGTTATTTCTACTGAAGGTTTGCGCACTAATCTTCCCTGTCTATAATCATATTGCAGACTACCTCCATTTGACGACACAATCAATGACCATCTTGGTGTACGAGCTAATTGAGCTGCAAGCTATTCCCACCCCTTCCTCCAGATTTTTGATACAGATTATTGGACATTGATGACACAACGGTGATCTCTGAGGCACTCCATCAAATAGAGCTTTGTAGGCTGAAAGTAAACATTTCTCTCTTACTCTCTATTACCTGTTAGCGACAGATTCTCTGTTACTGTCTCGCCATTCAGGCGGGTTGAATGCCTCGCCCTGGGCTGTGTAATGTATTCAACGAGCTGAATTACTTCATTCTATATTCCTGTGTAATCCCTTAGAGGGGCAGAATGGCCTCCTCCTGTCTCATTGTAACCATCCTGTCTGACTAAATGGGGTGGCCCCCTTTCCTGGAACAGCATCGAGGGGTGGATTGCGGGAACAACACATGGGTAGGGGCAGCAATACATCTTTATAACAGCATCAAGGGTGGATTGAGGGAACAACACATGAGGTAGGGGCACCTGTATATTTCTGTAAAAGTATCGAGGGTAGATTGAGGGAACAACGCATGGGGTAGGGTCAGCAGTATATATCACTGTAACAGCACCGTGGGACGGATTGAGGGAACAACACCACAGGTAGGGACAGGAGTACATCTCTGTAACAGCCTCGAGAGGTGGATTGAGGAAACAACACATGTGGTAGGGGCAACAGTTGGTCATTCGGCGGCACCATTCAGAATGCTCATGGCT
>NW_025176680.1:0-2033 GCF_004010195.1 Chiloscyllium plagiosum | reverse complement strand
TCCAGACCCTAACCCCTGGATTAATCCTTCCTGCCCCACTCTCTCAGACAATGTATTCCAGACCGTCAACCCTGGTTTGACCTGGCCTATCACACACTCTCAGGCACTGTATTCCAGACCCTAACCCCTGGATTATTCACACCTATCCCACACTCTCAGACACTGTATTCCACACCCTAACCCCTGGATTATTTACACCTATTCCACACTCTCAGGCACTGTGTTCCAGACCCTAACCCCTGGATTAATCCGGCCTACCCACGCTCTCAGGCACTGTGTTCCAGACCCTAACCCCTGGATTAATCCGGCCTATCCCACTCACGTAGGCACTGTGTTCCAGGCCATAACCCCTGGATTAATCTGGCCTATCCCTGACTCTGAGGCACTGTGTTCCAGACCCTAACCCCTGGATTAATCTGGCCTATCCCTGACTCTCAGGCACTCTCTTTCAGACCCCTGGATTAATCTGGCCCATCCCATACTCTCAGAAACTGTATTCCAGACCAAAACCGCTGGATTAATCCGCCCTATCCCGCACTCTCAGGCACTGCGTTCCAGACCCTAATTTCTGGATTTATCCGGCTTCCCCACATTCTCAGGCACTGTGTTCCAGACATAATCCCTTGATGAATCTGGCCTATCACACATTCTCAGGCACTGTTTTCCAGACACTAACCCCTGGATTAATCCGGCCTATCCGAATCTCTAAGGCAATGTGTTCCAGACTCTAACCCCTGGATTATTCCGGCCTGTCCAACACTATCAGGCACTGTGTTCCAGACACTAACCCCTGGATTGACAGGGCCTACCCCACGCTCTCAGGCACTGTATTCCAGAATATAACCTCAGGATTAATCCGGCCTATTCCAAACTCTCAGGCACTGTGTTCCAGACCCTAACCCTTGGATTAATCCAGCCTATCCCACTCACTTAGGCACTGTGTCCCAGGCCATAACCCCTGGATTAATCTGGCCCATCCCATACTCTCAGAAACTGTATTCCAGACCAAAACCGCTGGATTAATCCGCCCTATCCCGCACTCTCAGGCACTGCGTTCCAGACCCTAATTTCTGGATTTATCTGGCTTCCCCACACTCTCAGGCACTATGTTCCAGACATAATCCCTGGATGAATCTGGCCTATCCCACATTCTCAGGCACTGTTTTCCAGACACTAACCCCTGGATTAATCCGGCCTATCCCAATCTCTAAGGCAATGTGTTCCAGACTCTAACCCCTGGATTATTCCGGCCTGTCCAACACTATCAGGCACTGTATTCCAGACACTAACCCCTGGATTGACCGGGCCTACCCCACACTCTCAGGCACTGTATTCCAGACCATAACCTCAGGATTAATCCGGCCTATTCCAAACTCTCAGGCACTGTGTTCCAGACCCTAACCCTTGGATTAATCCGGCCTATCCCACTCTCTCAGGCACTGTGTCCCAGACCTTCAACCCTTGTTTGACCTGGCTTATCCCACACTCTCAGGCACTGTGTTCCAGACCATAACCTCAGGATTAATCCAGCCTATTCCATAACCCTTGGATTAATCTGGCCTATCCCACTCTCTCAGGCACTGTGTCCCAGACCTTCAACCCTTGTTTGACCTGGCTTATCCCACACTCTCGGGCACTGTGTTCCAGACCATAACCTCAGAATTAATCCAGCCTATTCCAAACTCTCAGGCACTGTGTTCCAGACCCTAACCCCTGGATTGATCCGGCCTATCCCATATTCTCAGGCACTGTATTCCAGACACTAACGCCTGGATTGACCTGGCCTACCCCACACTCTCAGACATTCTGTTCCAGACCCTAACCTCTGGATTAATCCAGCCTGTCCCACTCTTTCAGACAAAGTATTCCAGACCTTCAATCCTGCTTTGACCTGGCCTATCCCACACTCTCAGGCACTGTATTCCAGACCATAACCTCAGGATTAATCCGTGTTCCAGACCCTAACCCCTGGATAATCCGGCCTATCCCACACTATCAGGCACTGTGTTCCAGAGCCTAACCCATGGATTAAT
>NW_025176679.1:0-2033 GCF_004010195.1 Chiloscyllium plagiosum | reverse complement strand
CCCCTGCATTTTCCTTCTCCATCCTATGCATCCAAAATCTTGCCTAATCGCATCATTGTTGTCTTTGTATCTACTTATAACTCTTGCCCTGCGATATATACTAATCCCTTTCCATCACTAAAATAAGTGCCACCGAATTCTGGTCACTATCACCAAAGTGTGCACCTCCCACAAAATCTAAGACTTGGCCTAATTTAATGCATAGAACTAAATCCAATATTGCATAGCCGCTTGGTGGCCTATCAACATACGGTATCAACAAACTCTCCTATACATTGGACGAATACTGACCCATCTACCTACTCGACCAACAGCATTTCCAGTTACTAGTTGGAAAGTTAAAGTCCCCCATAAAAGGTGCGCTGTTACTTTCGCTCCGAAACAGAATTTTTGTTGCAGTTATTTCCTTTTCATCTTCGGAACTTTTCGAATGCCTATAGAAACCTTCTAACGGTTACCTCTCTTCCCTCATTCGGACGACAGCCCATTCTACCTGAATAGACGAGTCCTCATCAAACATCCTTTCTGCCACTGTAATTCTGTCCTTCACTAACAATGCCACACCTCCCCCTCTTTTACCATCTTCCCTGTTCTTACTGAAACATCTGAATATCGGAACCTGCAAAAACCTTTCCTGTTCCTGCTCTATCCATGTCTCTGTACTGACCACAGCATCGAAGTCCAAAGTAACAACCCATGCTGCATGTTCACCCACCTTATTCGGCATGCAGCTGCGTTGACCACAGAAACATTTGAAACTTCCTTCCTGCCTGCTGGTGCACTTTTGCGAACTTGATACCTTACTTATTACCTTACTACTCTCAACCGTCTGCACACTGGAGCAACAATTCAAGTTCTCATTCCCCTGCCGAAGAAGTTTAAACATTCCCGAAGTGCATGAGCAAAATTCCAACCACCACAGGCTATTGGTACCCCTCTGGTTCACGTGTAGACCATCCCGTTTGTCGAGGTACCACCTAGCACAGACTGAACCACAATTATCCAGGTATCTGAATCCCTCCCTTCTGCATCATCTCTGTAGCCACGTGTTCAGCTGGTCTTCTTGCCCTATTCTTCGTCTTGCTAGCACGTGACAAGGGGAACAAACAAAAAAAAAGCACCCCAACCTTACACCCCTATCCGTTATCCTACCTATGTCTTTGGTGCCTGTATGAACCCCGGTGTAAGACTGCTCTCTCTTCCCCTTAAGGATTCCGAAAATACAATCCGAAACATCACTGACCCTGGAACCTGGAAGGCAACACATCAACCGCGAATCTCTCTCATTCCTACAGAATCTCCTATCTGTCCCGTTAACTATGGCGTCCCCAATGACTAATGCTCTCCTACTCTCCGACCTTCCTATCTCAACAACAGGTCCAGGGTCTGTGGTGGAGACCTCTATCCCATCGCTTCCTCCTGTTGTTTCATGACCCCCCAACACTACTCGTATCAGTGTACTTGTTATTTAATGGAATGGCCCCATGCAACCATTGCACTGTCTGCCTGTTCCCTTTCCATCACCTGGCTATATCCCATCTACCTTTTCCGCTTTGGCGAATTCACACTTAATCAGTTTATCACCAAGCCTGCCTACCGAAGTCGATCAAAAAGTTCCAATAAATGCTGCAAATGTTTCTTCCATGTGTGACTAAAATCACTAGGTCGTCGATACTAAACAATTGAATAATTCAGAAATTATTTTATTGGTGATTCTTTTAAATGTGGTGTGCGAACTTTTTTCATTTCAAGTGAGATAATTTTAAATTTATGTAGTCCATTCGGTGTTACGAATGAAAAAGCAAAATTTCCTTTTTCCAGTGAACGTACATGCTAGTTTCCTCCGAGTAAATCCAACTTGGAATTGTACGTTGCTTGCCCCACATCCACAACGCAGTCTTCCAAACAGGAGATCTGATAAGAATCAAACCTTCGCCACAAAATTGACTTTGTGATAGTTTACACATGACCTGCTGGTACCATCTTATTTTGATAATATCACTGTGGGTGTGCTCCAGTCATGGCAACTCACT
>NW_025176678.1:0-2033 GCF_004010195.1 Chiloscyllium plagiosum | reverse complement strand
ATGGTCAATACTGTATGTGAATAATCCTGTGGCATGAGGTTGGTCAATACTGTGTGTGAATATTCCTGTTGCCTGCGGATAGTCAATAATGAAGGTGCCTAATCCGGTGGACTGAGTATAATCAATACTGAATGTGAATCATCCTGTGGGTTGAGGTTCGTGAATACTGTGTGTGAATATTCATATGGCCTGATGATATTCAATACTATGATTGAATAATCATGTGGCCTGAGGATGGTCAATACTGTGTGAGAATAATGCTTTGAACTGTGAATGGTCAATACCAGGTTTGACTACTCTGACCTGTGAATCGTCACTACTGTGTGTGAAGAAAACTTGGCCTGAGGATGGTCAAAACTGTGTGTGATTAATTTTGTTGCCCGAGTTTGTTCCATAATGTGTGTGAATAATCCTGTGGCGTGAGAATGGTGAATGCTGTGTGTGAATAATGCTGTGGTCTTCGGATAGTTAATACTTTATGTGAGTAATCCTTTGGACTGTGAATGGTCAATACTGCTTGTGAATAATCCTGTGGCCTGAGGGTGCACAATACAGTGAGTGAATAATCCTGAGGACTGAGGATGTAGAATACTGTGTGTAAATAATCCTGCGGTGTGTGGATGGTAAATACTGTGTGTGAATAACCCTTGGCTGAACGATGGCAAAACTGTGTGTGAATAATAATGTTGGCTATGCATGGTCAATGTTGTTTGTGAATATTACTGTGGCCCGTGGATCGTCAATACATTGTGTGAATAATCCTTTGGAATGTGAATGGACAAAAGTCTGCGTGAGTACTCCTGCGGCCTGAGGACGGTCAATAACGTGTGTGAATAATCCTGTAGCCTGATAATGGTCAAAACTGCCTGTGAGTAATTCTGTTGGTGAGAATGGTCAATACCGTTTCTGAATAATCTTGTTTCCTGAGGATGGTCAATACTGTGTGTGAATAATCATGTGGCCTGTGGATGGTCAATACTGTGTGAGAATAATGCTTTGAACTGTGAATGGTCAATACCAGGTTTGACTACTCCTCTGACCTGTGAATCGTCACTACTGTGTGTGAAGAAAACTTGGCCTGAGGATGGTCAAAACTGTGTGTGATTAATTTTGTTGCCCGAGTTTGTTCCATAATGTGTGTGAATAATCCTGTGGCGTGAGGATGGTGAATGCTGTGTGTGAATAATGCTGTGGTCTTCGGATAATTAATACTTTATGTGAGTAATCCTTTGGACTGTGAATGGTCAATACTGCTTGTGAATAATCCTGTGGCCTGAGGGTGCACAATACAGTGAGTGAATAATCCTGAGGACTGAGGATGTAGAATACTGTGTGTAAATAATCCTGCGGTGTGTGGATGGTAAATACTGTGTGTGAATAACCCTTGGCTGAACGATGGCAAAACTGTGTGTGAATAATAATGTTGGCTATGCATGGTCAATGTTGTTTGTGAATATTACTGTGGCCTGTGGATCGTCAATGCATTGTGTGAATAATCCTTTGGCATGTGAATGGACAAAAGTCTGCGTGAATACTCCTGCGGCCTGAGGACGGTCAATAACGTGTGTGAATAATCCTGTAGCCTGATAATGGTCAAAACTGCCTGTGAGTAATTCTGTTGGTGAGAATGGTCAATACCGTGTCTGAATAATCTTGTATCCTGAGGATGGTCAATACTGTGTGTGAATAATCATGTGGCCTGAGCATGTTCAATACTGTGTGGGTATAATCCTGCGGCCTGACGATGTTCATTAATTTGTGTGAATAATCCGGTGGACTCAGGATGATCAATACTGTGAGTGAATAATCCTGTGGACTGTGAATGGTCAATACTGTGTGTTCATTAATTCTGTGGCCATAGGCAGGTCAATGTTGTGTATGAATACTCATGTGGTCTGAGAATATTTAATATTGTTTGTGAATATTGCTGTGGCCTGAGGTTGGTCAATGCTATGTGTGAATACTCCTTTGGACAGTGTATGGTCAGTTCCATGTGTGATTAATCGTGTGGCCTGTGATTCGTAAATAATGTG
>NW_025176677.1:1680-2033 GCF_004010195.1 Chiloscyllium plagiosum | reverse complement strand
GAATGGTGAGGCAGTGATAGGTGAACACGGGTACTGGGTACGACCTGTTTGGTCGATGGGAGGGATGGATCCAGTTGGGAACTGGAAGGAAGGGTCAGTGGGTGGAATGGAAGGGAGGAGGTGGGGCTGTAAAGGGAGCCGGGGAGATGGGTGGGAAGGTTATTGGAAATTCAGGAACACAATGTTAAGTCCTTTGGGCTGTAGGCTGCCCAGGCCGACCTGACAAGGCTGGGGAGGTGGAGCTCCTCATGATCTTCCCTGGAGGGAGCCATTTCCATCACTCTGTCCAGCCTCCCGAGTGACAGTCGGCCAGACTGACTGCCTGGTTTACAGCAAGAGCAGAAATGTTGGGG
>NW_025176677.1:0-454 GCF_004010195.1 Chiloscyllium plagiosum | reverse complement strand
CACATCACAGTGACCCACACCTTCCAGGTTCTATGACACCCCTCGGCTCCTCTGAATCACATTCCCAGCACCTTCAGGTAGTCTGCTCGGACAGGGCAAAGGGCAAAGGATTGATTGGCCCAGTTCTGAAAAGGAACAGGAGCCCATTCTTGCTGCAGTTGATCTTGTGTCCTGAAGCCAGTTTGAACTGGTCACAGATTCTCATCAATCTGATCACTGACGGTGGATCTGTGCAGAAAGCAGTGATGTTTTCCATGTGCAGGGATGATTTGAACTCAGTGCCTGCAGTACCTGGCATTTTCCCTTTTCCTACACCTGCCTCCTTCCTATTGCACTCAGTAAATGGTTCAATACAGCACACAAACAGGACGGGAGAGAGAACAGTCCTGCCTGCCTCCATCTCTGATCGGAAAGCTTTCCTATTCCCACCCATTATTTAAACTGTCCCACTGAT
>NW_025176676.1:0-2033 GCF_004010195.1 Chiloscyllium plagiosum | reverse complement strand
TGTATATCTCTCTACACTCCTGAGTGAGCTGTGGATGAGTGCACACTGACATATCTAACACTGACCTATATCTGTCCATCTCCCTTTCATTATCTGCCTTTTCTCTCTCACTCTGTGCAATCCATCTACTGACAGGATCCTGCTCTCTGTCTGTGAAATGTGGGTCATGTATTCAGACCATATTATGATCTGGAATCACTTTCCCCTGAGCTACCTGACACTGCCAATGGAGATCAGGTGGTTAAACAAGATCCTGACACTAAAGTCCATCTAAAAGCTGAGCTACCAGCTATCGATGCTCTGACCATGAATCACGGTGACAATGTTCAGCTCATGTGGTTCCAGTGTCTGAGGATCCAATCCAGAAGATGGTCTTATTGGGTAATTTCAGAGTGAACAGTAAGATTATAATGTCTGTTTAAATGTGACTCTGACACAAAGCAACACAGATGTTTGTCATTGGGAACAAGTTGTTGAAGATGAGAAAGGGTGAGGTAAACCAGCCCTGAAGATCCCTTCGACTGTGAGAGCCATCACCTTGCTGACACTGGATGGAGTCACTCCTGGGGAAAGTCTCACCTGAAGAATCAGGATTCTGACCTGGTGGATCTGGGATCCACAATTCAATTTGTGGAAGCACATTTCCAAGAAAAATCTATCTCAATCATTTGATAAAAACCGGTTATAGAGTCATGGAGATGTACAGCACAGAAACAGACAGTTCGGTCCAACACATCCAAGCTGACCAGTTATCTCAACGTCATCCAGTCCCACTTGCCAGCACCCGGCCCATATCCCTCCAAACCCTTCCTGTTCATTTAACCTTCCTGATGCCTTTTAAATGCAATTGTACCAGCCTCCACCATTTCCTCTGGCAGCTCGTTCCATACACGTAACATACTCCATGTGAAAATGTTGCACTTGAGATCTCTTTTATATCTTTCCCCTCTCACCATAAACCTATGCCCTTTAGTTCTGGACTCCTCCAGCCCATGTCTATTTATCCTATCCATGCCCCTTATAATTTTGTAAACCTCACCCTCAGCCTCCGACGCTCCAGGGAAAAAAGCCCCAGCCTGTTCAGCCTCTCCCTATAGCTCAAGTCCTCCAACCCTGGTAACATCCTTATACATCTTTTCTGAAGCCTTTCAAGTTTCACAACATCTTTCTGAATGAATTGCATGCAATATTGCAAAAGTGGCCTAACCAATGTCCTGTAAAGCTGCAACATGACCTCCCAACTCCTGTACTCAATATTCTGACCAATAAAGGAAAGCATACCAAACGCCTTCTTTACTATCCTATCTACCTGTAACTCTACATTCAAGAAGCTATGAACCTGCACTCCAAGGCCTCTTTGTTCAGCAACACTCCCTGGGACCTTACCATTAAGTGTATATGTCCTGCTAAGATTTGCTTTCCCAAAATGCAGCACCTCACATTTATCTGAATTAAACTCCATCTGCTACTCCTCAGCCCTCTTTTTGTCGATTGTATGGAAACCTCCCCATTACCCTTTCCTTTCACAGCTTATCGGGCCATCTGTCCAATGATATGCCGGAAGAACATGACTTGGAATTTTGTGAACTCACTATTCACCAGGTTTAGCACCAAGCACGCCTTCTGAAGTTGATTGAATAATTCTGAGAGATACTCCAAATGATCCTTCCACATGTGTCTGAAAATGACAAGATCATCCAAGTACATCACACAATCGAACAATCCCAAAATGGCCTTCTTAGTTAGTCTTCAAAATATGGCATTTTTCGTGTCCAAAGACATCACTTTGAACTGGTAAAGGCTGCTCGCTGTCATATAAGCCACAATTGCCTTCACTCTTTCAGTTAAAGTTCACCTGCCCGTATCCTCTGAGTAGTTCAAGCACTCCCACCTTCTCAAAGTAATCTTTCAATCTTGGCATAGGGTACAAAGCAGGTTCCATCACTGCGTTGTATTTTCGATAGTCCACACAAAATTGTTGGGTACCATCTGGTTTTGGGACCATCACTGTGTGTGAGCTCCATTCACTGCAA
>NW_025176675.1:0-2033 GCF_004010195.1 Chiloscyllium plagiosum | reverse complement strand
AATAAATATTAAAATGTAATAAGACCTAAACCAATAATTCCTTTTCAATGGGAATGTATTTTCTCCGGTGCTTCTTGGGATTCTTTGGAAAGTAAACAAATGGCTGTTTAATTCCATGATCGGCTTCCTGTAGCAGTACAGCTCCAACTCCTATGTCACTAGCATCGATTGCAACTTTGAAGGGTTTCAAAAAATTTGGTGTAGCTAAAACTAGTGAGGTGGTTCAAACCGCTTTCAAATTGTCAAATGTCTAATTGCATTGTTCTGACCATCAAAATGTCGTGTTCTCCTTCAGTTAGCAGTGCCACTATGCTGCTGAAGTTTGGAAAGAGCCTCCGGTAGAATCTACTTAGTCCCAAAACACAAAGCATACTTTTCTTCGAGGTTGATAGTGGTAATTCCTCGCTGGCCTTCGTCTTTGTGTTCCTTGGGGGGTCAACCTTCCATGACCGATGTTATATTCCAAGAATGTCACCTATGTCTTTGCAAATTCTGTTTACCTTATGTTCATTACCAGTTTTGCTTCTTGTAATCTTTCAAAGAGCTTTGCCAAAAACGGCTGCTTTATAGATTCGGGGCTCTCGCTGCTGTTTTGCTGCCAGCCCTTCCTCTCGGAAAACAAGGGACAATAGAGAGACCACTCACCTGGCGAAATGAACACGCGGGGCGACTAAGGCACGGCTGTCCTAGCGGCTGATGAGAACAGTGAATGACCCAGGGTTTCTGCTTCTTAGCCTCGCTAACCCTGACAATCTTCCAGCTCAGTCTTCACAACGCGCATGTCTGCAAATTCCCTTCTTCAAAAAGCAGCGAATAGCTGAAGGAGCTGCTCCGATTTGAATCTTTTAAAATTGCATTAAACCATCAAACAGTCTTCAGTAAATTCGGGCGGACTGCACGGGCACACCCAACATCACAGCCCGTTAAAAAAGGTTATGGCGATCCCATTCCCTTCGGGAATAGTTTAACCCCTTAAAGTGAAGCAGATCCTTAATATGCAACACCATACAGAGTTACAACATTTCTGTTTCAGATTTCCAGCAGCCGCAGTTCTTTTTTTTTGACAATTCGGTGTTGCTTTTTTTCTTTATTTTAATAGACAGCGAGAGAAGACGCATTAAATGGGTGACTGAAAAGATTAGATTAGATTAGATTAGATTACAGTGTGGAAACAGGCCCTTCGGCCCAACAAGTCCACACCGACCCGCCGAAGCGAAACCCACCCATACCCCTACACTTACCCCTTACCTAACACTACAGGCAATTTAGTATGGCCAATTCACCTGACCCTGCACATCTTTGGACTGTGGGAGGAAACCGGAGCACCCGGAGGAAACCCACGCAGACACGGGGAGAACGTGCAAACTCCACACAGTCAGTCGCCTGAGGCAGGAATTGAACCCAGGTCTCTGGCGTTCTGGGACCTGGGTTTAAATTCCGCCATGGCAGATAGTTGAATCCAAATTCAATGGATATCTGGAATCTACTGACTACTATAAATCCATTACCAATTGTCAGAAAATACCCAATCAAGTTCACAAACATCCTTTGGGAAGGAAATTTGCCCTCCTCCTTACCTGGTCTGGTCTCCATGTGACTCCAGATCCACAACAAAGTGATTTACTCTCAACTGTTCTCTGGGCAATTAGGGATTGGCAATAAATGCTGCCATAGCCAGTGACACCCTCCTCCTGTTTCAGAAAAAGTAAGGTTAGGGCCGATCAAGCACAGTAGTGAGAAGTTAAACGTGGAGTCCGAGGAGATAGGAGAGGTAATAAATGTCTACTTTGTCTTTTTCCAGTGTGAATATTGATGAAAATGTTGTTGATAAGAATACTGAGATACAGGCTACTAGACTAGATGGTATTGAGGCTCCCAAGGAGGAGGTGTTAGCAATTCTGGGAAGTGTGAAAATAGATCAGTCAACTGGGCTTGATGGTATTTAAGCTAGGATTCTCTGGGAAGCCAGGGAGAAGATTGCCGAGCTTTTGGCTTTGATATTTATATCATTATTGTCCACAGGAGTAGTGCCA
>NW_025176674.1:0-2033 GCF_004010195.1 Chiloscyllium plagiosum | reverse complement strand
TGGTGGACTCTCCCTCTTTATGGACATTTAACCGGGTATTGAATACGCATATGGAGGATAGTGGGCTCGTGTAGGTTCGGTGGGCTTGGATCGGCGCAATATCGAGGGCCAAAGGCCCTGTACTGCGCTGTATTCTTCACTGTTCTATGGTCTATGTTCTAATTCGAGACTGCAATGTCTTTGATAATTAATTTTATTCACTCACCATCACAAATAATTAATCTGATCACGCTTGATCGACCAAACAAAATGTCAGATATTAGTGATATATTCCTTACTAACAGTGTGTAGTTTCAGTTCTAAATTGTGATTCACCGAATTGTTAAGGAAAGAAGGAGGCCATTCAAATCATTGCATGACTACATCCACGCTTTCTGACTTTCAGCAATTTCCTAGCATTCTCCAGGTACTGATGTACGTTGTACCTGATTAAAAGTTATGTAATGTCCTTGAAAGAAACCGCATCAATACAATACATTCTTGTTCTAATTACTCGCTGTGTGAAGTTTCTTTCTCACATCACATTTAATTCTGTTTTATTTATTTGACATCTCCACGGTTCTTGTCAACATTATTTTTCCGACTGGAAACAATCTATCACTATCTTTTCTGTTCGGAACTTGCATGACTTTGAAAACGTTTTTCAAAAATGTTCTTTCAGCCTTCTCCAATAGAACTTCATGGCTAAAATGTCTCATTGCTGGAGCCTGTCATGGCTAGGTGGTTTCTCCTAACCTGCTGAAGTATCCTTTGTTCATTTTTTCCCCACCCATTCTCAATTACATCTGGAAGCAGTCTCGTAGTCCATCCTGATTTATCATTCTCTTCATGCTGATTAATAAACTCATATATGTGTTAGGCAGAATTAAGGCAGTGTTTCCAATCCTTGTTCCAATCTACATTCCCACACCATCACTCTCTGTTATAATTCACAGATTCAGCCTCGACTGCTGACACTGGCCTGCTTCATGAACAAAACCTGCAGCTGACTCCAACTCAGAGCAAAGACAAAATCGTCTGCTTTTAAATTTCCGGCAGATGCTGGGTATTTTCTCGCCTCACGCAGTAAATATGCCTCAGCCCAGTCCATTCGGCTGCAGCCCGTGGATTGTGTCGCCCTCGCCGGTATTCTCCAGCGCAACCGCTTCCCACCACTCTCTGCTGGCCGATGATTGACAGCAGCGACTGAACAGCAAGTTTGGGGGCAGGGTGGCTTATCTTCCAACCACGGAGTGAGGGAGGAGCGGGGCTGAGCCGATTGACAGTGCAGGCTACTGAGTGAGACAGTTTGATCTGTGCTCACTTAAACAAGATGGACTGGAAAGGAGCAACTCAACTCAAAGGCAGTTTCCCTTCACAAGGAAGATGGGGGATCCCATCACAATGCGTGCAACAGATAACGCTAAAGTATTGCCAAGAACCTTCAGGCAGAAATGCGGAATGATATAAATCTGTGCGATTCGTTATCAGTCCCCTCTGAAGCTCTCCAGCATCGACGTGTCGGAAGAGCAGGCAGTCATTTGGACCTTTGAGCTTGGCCTGCTGTTCAGTCCTAAGATGAATGGTCATAATATTCAGTGCATTGCTATCGTTTTCACAACAGCGGACCTGGTCCAACATTCGGATTGACGCACATTCTTTAAAACTGGTCTTGGTAATGTCAACTCCACAAAAACAGGACAAATCAACCCCACCGATTATTCTACTAATGTAGATGAACTCTCCATTATCAGCAAAGTAATGCAAGGCAGTAAATACAGTGCAACCAGGTTGTACTCAATCGTCAATAAGCAGATCAATGATACTGTGCATTCAATCAGAGCCAATCCGTTTTATTTTTGTCGTCAGTACACAGATTTCTTTTTACCAGGATGCTGTCTGATTTCACGTGAGTGACGTCAGGGGAATGTCTGAGTGGCTTGAGACTGTCTTCGTTCGAGAGAGGACGATTAATAGGTGACTTAATATACACAGGCAATATGATCAGAGGAGGAGAAAAGAGGACAGTGGGAGCTCATTACTTCGGGTGGTGA
>NW_025176673.1:0-2033 GCF_004010195.1 Chiloscyllium plagiosum | reverse complement strand
GGACAGCTGTTCACTACAATAAACACCGGGACAGTTGTTCTCTACCATATACACCAGGACAGCTGTTCACTACAATATACAACGGGACAGCTGTTCACGACAATATTCACTGGGACAGCTATTCTCTACAATATACACTGGGACAACTGGTCAATACAATATTCACCAGGACAGCTGTTCACTACAATATACACTGGGACAGCTGTTCACTACAATAAACACCGGGACAGCTGTTCTCTACCATATACACCAGGACAGCTGTTCACTACAATATACACCGGGACAGCTGTTCACTACAATATACACTGGGACAGCTGTTCTCTACAATATACACTGGGACAGCTGTTCACTACAATATACACCAGGATAGCTGTTCACTACAACATATACCAGGACAGCTGTTCACTACAATATTTACCAGGACAGCTGTTCACACTAACATACACCGGAACAGCTGTTCACTAGAATATACATAGAGACAGCTGTTCACTACAATATACACCCGGAGAGGTGTCCACGACAACATACACCAGGACAGCTGTTCACTACAATATCCACTGGGACAGCTGTTCTCTACAATATATACCGGGACAGATGTTCACTACAATATACACCAGGACAGCTGTTCACTACAACGTACACCGGGACAGCTGTTCACTACTATAGACTCCGGGTCAGCTGTTCACTACTATATACGATATATACTGGGACAGCTATTCACTACAATATACACCAGGGCAGCTGTTCACTACAATATACACTGTGACAGCAGTTCACTACAATAGACAACGGGACAGGTGTTCACTTCAATATAATCCGGGACAGCTGTTCACTACAATATACACCAGGACAGCTGTTCACTACAATATTCACCAGGACAGCTGTTCACTACAATATACACCATGACAGCTGTTCACTACAATATACACCAGGACAGCTGACCTCTACAATATTCGCCAGGACAGCTGTTCATTACAATATACACCATGACAGCTGTTCACTACAATATGCCCCGGGTCAGCTGTTCACTACAATATACACTGGGACAGCTGTTCTCTACAATATACACTGGGACAGCTGTTCACTACAATATTCACCAGGACAGCTGTTCACTACAATATTCACCAGGACAGCAGTTCACTACAATATACAACGGGACAGGTGTTCACTTCAATTTAATCCGGGACAGCTGTTCACTACAATATTCACCAGGACAGCTGTTCACTAAAATATACACCATGACAGCAATTCACTACAATATACACCAGGACAGCTGTTCACTACAATATACACCATGACAGCTGTTCACTACAATATACACCGGGTCAGCTGTTCACTACAATATACACTGGGACATCTGTTCTCTAAAATGTACACTGGGACAGCTGTTCACAACAATATTCACCAGGACAGCTGTTCTCTTCACTATACACTGGGACAGCTGTTATCTACAATATTCACCAGGACTGCTGTTCACTACAATACACACCGGGACAGCTCTTCACCACAATACACACCGGGACAGCTGTTCACTACAACATACACCGTGACAGCTGTTCACTACAGTATGCACTGGGACAGCTTTTCACCACAATACACACCGGGACAGCTGTTCAGTACAACATACACCGGTACAACTGTTCACTACAATATACACTGGGTCAGCTGTTCACTACAATATTCACCAGGACAGCTGTTCTCTACAATATACACTGGGACAGCTGTTATCTACAATATTCACCAGGACTGCTGTTCACGACAATACACCCCGGGACAGCTGTTCACCACAATACACACCGGGACAGCTGTTCACTACAACATACACCGGGACAGCTGGTCACTACAGTATGCACTGGGACAGCTTTTCAACACAATACACACCAGGACAGCTGTTCAGTACAACATACACCGGGACAGCTGTTAACTACAATATTCACCAGGACAGCTGTTCACTACAATATACACCAGGACAGCTGTTCACTGCAATATTCACCAGGATTAATGTTCACTACAATATTCACTGGGACAGCTGT
>NW_025176672.1:0-2033 GCF_004010195.1 Chiloscyllium plagiosum | reverse complement strand
AGAACGTGCAAACTCCACACAGTCGCCTGAGGCTGGAATTGGTGCTGTGGGGCTGCAGTGCTAACCACTGAGCCACCTTGCAACCATATGAATGACTGTTTCTCCAAATGGTGTAATAATTTCACTATTGCATTCACTACTATTCAACAATACAACTATTGTGTGCTAGAAAGAAATATTCAAAAATTAACGTAGGAAGAATTTTATTTATTCTTTCATGGGATGTGGGCATCACCAAGTCCAGCACTTATTGCCCATCTTTAACTGCCCTTTAAATGGCATAGAGAGCCATTCAGTTCAAATTGCACTTAATTGGGCCTGGAGTTGAGAAGAATGAGAGGTGACCTTATTGAAATATACAAGCTTCTTAGGGAACTTGACAGGGTAGATTCAGAAAGGTCATTTCTCCTTGTGACACAATCTAGGGTTACAAATCACCTCAGAATTAGGAATTGCATTTTTAAGATAGAGATGAGGAGGAATCTCAGAATTCTCTCAGATTAGTGAATCTGTGGAATTCTTTACAGCAAAGGCTATTGAGGTTGGGTCAATTAATTATATTCAAGACGGAGATAGAAAGATTTGTAAACTACAAAGGAATTAAGGTTATGGGAAAAGGCAGAAAAGTGAAGTTGAAGGCCATCAGATCAGCTACATTCTCTGACTGGCAGACTAGACTCAGCAGGCTAAATGACCTCCTCACAGTCTTACAGAATGAAGTAAAATACGCAAAAGTATAAAGCGTACATGTCTGGAGGATATGTTGCAACAAGTGTATACATGGTACAACTGACAAAGTGTAAATGAGCACAGAGATCAAAGTGTTCATATCCAAGAAGCCTTAAAGGTGGCAGAGTAGATTACTAAGGTGATATATGCAATAAAGGACAGACAAAACTTTAATTGAACGAGAAATGAGTTAATGAAGGAAAGCTAACATTATAAAATTAGAATGGTATACATGGGTTATGGATTTATAAATAACAGAATAGAATATAAAAAGCAAATAAATCATGTTAGAACTTGGGAAATCACTGGTTAGATCTTAATTTGTTTACCATGGACAATTCTGGACACAACTTTTCTGAAAAGATACAACAGAACTTAAAGATTGTAGAGGAGATTTATCAGCATGTTTCAAGGGAACTGCAGTAACCTGAGGCAGAACTTGCATAGAATGAAATACAGCAATCCACAATGTCCTCTGGGTAACATACGATCTTTCTGTTACATCAATTTTAATCTAGGTTGACATAGACACAAGAAATAAGTGCATGTCGTACCTCTTTTAGGATCCTTTCATTGAAAAACTGCTGAAGCTTCTCATTGCAGTAGTTAATGCAGAATTGTTCAAAGCTATTATGCTCAAAATATTCTGAAAATACAAACTAGAAAAGGTCAGCAAACACCACACAGCTTGCAGAGCGATTTATAATTGCTAATGCTTTTCTCAACAATCTTAAATGTTGAATTATCTGTAATTCTATAAACTAAGATTGTGGGGGGTGGGCTTGCAAAGAGCTTTCATGTCGGAAGATAGGTTTCAGAGATATACTGTCCCATTTACACAGAAGCTTGCATTGACACGAATGAATCAACACAAATTGACACTCGGCTACTCCAGCCTAATATGTTGACTTTGTCAAGGACATGAAACTTGACAAACTAAGTAGAAACTTTACTCAACCAACTACTTAAGCAGTCCATCACGTTCTTCTATAAGTGAGGAATTTGACTTCTTTGAAATTATGTAAACAAAAGCAAAGCAGCTTGCTGAAAATTGTGAATAAAGATTCAACCTCAATAAAGGTGTTTCATCAGTTTCCCAAAACTATTGCGCACCATAACTGCAGTTCTTGTTCTTCAGAGTCTGGTTCACTTTCTCCTCCATGCTCTACATCCCCTAGCACTTAGTGAGTTGGCTTTCCTTCCACAACAACCTCTACACTTTCCCCACCAGCGTTCCCTTAATGGGTAGGATAGAGCGTGAGAGAAAGAGAGCGAGGGCGAGGGCGAGGGCGAGGGCGAGGGCG
>NW_025176671.1:0-2033 GCF_004010195.1 Chiloscyllium plagiosum | reverse complement strand
TGTTATTCTGTATATAACCTACCCTGAACCCCTTGATGAGATTCCAGTCTGTAACTCTCTCCCGGGTGTCTGTTATTCTGTATATAACCTACCCTGAAACCCTCGATTAGATTCCAGTCTGTAACTCACTCCCGGGTACCTATTACTCTGTGTATAACCCACCCTGAACCCCTCGATGAGAGTCCTGTCTGTAACTCACTCCCGAGTATCTGTTATTCTGTATTTTACCCACCCTGAACCCCTCGATTAGATTCCAGTCTGTAACTTACTCCCGGGGGGTCTATTACTCTGTATATAACCCACCCTGAACCCCTCGATGAGAGTGCAGTCTGTAACTCACTCCCGGGTATCTGTTATTCTGTATATAACCCACCCAGATCACCTCGATTAGATTCCAGTCTGTCACTTAATCCCGGGTATCTGTTATTCTGTATATAACCCACCCTGAAACCCTCGATGAGATTCCCGTCTGTAGCTCACTCCCGGGTATCTGTTATTGTGTATATAACCCCCCCAAATCCCTCACTCACTCACGGGTATCTGTTATTCTGTATATAACCCACCCTGAACCCCTCGATGAGAGTCCTGTCTGTAACTCACTCACGGGTATCTGTTATTCTGTATATAACCCACCCTGAACCCCTCGATTAAATTCCAGTCTATAACTCACTCACGAGTATCTGTTATTCTGTATATAACCCACCCTGAAACCCTCGCATCCATTCCAGTCTGTAACTCACTCCTGAGTGTCTGTTATTCTGTATATAACCCACCCTGAACCCCTCGATGAGAGTCCTGTCTGTAACTCACTCACGGGTATCTGTTATTCTGTATATAACCCACCCTGAACCCCTTGATTAGATTCCAGTCTGTAACTCACTCCCGGGTATCTGTTATTCTGTATATAACCCACCATGAAACCCTCGAATACATTCCAGTCTGAAACTCACTCCCGCGGTATCTGTTATTCTGTATATAACCCACCCTGAACCCCTCGATGAGATTCCAGTCTGAAACTCACACCTGAGTATCTGTTATTCTGTATATAACCCACCCTGAACCCCTCGAGTAGATTCCAGTCTGTAACTCATTCCCGGGTATCTGTTATTCTGTATATAACCCACCCTGAACCCTCGATGAGAGTCCTGTCTGTAATTCACTCCCGGGTATCTGTTATTCTGTATATAACCCACCCTGAACCCCTCGATTAGATTCCAGTCTGTAACTCACTCCGGGGTATCTGTTGTTCCGTATATAACCCACCCTGAACCCCTCAATTAGATTCCCGTCTGTAACTCACTCCCGGGTATCTGGTTTTCTGCATACAATCCACGCTGAACCCCACGATTAGATTCCCATCTTTAACTCAATCCCAGATATCTGTTATTCTGTATATAACCCACCCTGAACCCCTCGATTAGATTCAAGTCTGCAACTCACTCCCGGGTATCTGTTATTCTGTGTATAACCCACCCTGAACCATTCGATTACATTCCAGTCTGTAACTCAGTCCCAGGGTATCTGTTATTCTGTATATAACCCACCCTGAACCACTCGATTAGATTCCAGTATATAACTCACTCCCGGGGTATCTGTTATTCTGTATATAACCCACCCTGAACCACTCGATTAGATTCCAGTATATAACTCACTCCCGGGGTATCTGTTATTCTGTATATAACCCACCCTGAACCCCTCGATTAGATTCCAGTCTGTAACTCACTCCCGGGGTCTCTGTTATTCTGTATATAACCCATCCTGAACCCCTCGATTAGATTCCAGTCTGTAACTCACTCCCGGGTATCTATTATTCTGTATATAACCCACCCTGAACCCCTCGATTAGATTCCAGTCAGTAACTCACTCCCGGGGTATCTGTTATTCTGTATATAACCTACCCTGAAACCCTCGATTAGATTCCAGACTGTAACTCACTCCCGGGTATCCAATATTCTGTATATAACCCACCCTGAACCCCTCGATTAGACTCCAGTCTGTAGTTCACTCCCGGGGTATCTGTTATTCTGTATATA
>NW_025176670.1:0-2033 GCF_004010195.1 Chiloscyllium plagiosum | reverse complement strand
GTCAGCGTGTCGCTCTCTCTCCCTCTCTCACAGGCAGCGTGTCTCTCTCTCACTCTCTCGCAGTCATCGTGTCACTCTCTCCCTCTCTCGCAGTCAGCGTGTCGCTCTCTCCCTCTCTCGCAGTCAGCGTGTCACTCTCTCCCTCTCTCGCAGTCAGCGTGTCGCTCACTCCCTCTCTCACAGTCAGCGTGTCACTCTCTCCCTCTCTGACAGTCAACGTGTCACTCTCTCCCTCTCTTACAGTCAGCGTGTCGCTCTCTCCCTCTCTCACAGTCAGCGTGTCGCTCTCTCCCTCTCTCGCAGTCAGCGTGTCGCTCTCTCCCTCTCTCGCAGTCAGCGTGTCACTCTCTCCCTCTCTCGCAGTCAGCGTGTCGCTCACTCCCTCTCTCACAGTCAGCGTGTCACTCTCTCCCTCTCTGACAGTCAACGTGTCACTCTCTCCCTCTCTTACAGTCAGCGTGTCGCTCTCTCCCTCTCTCACAGTCAGCGTGTCGCTCTCTCCCTCTCTCGCAGTCAGCGTGTCGCTCTCTCCCTCTCTCACAGTCAGCGTGTCGCTCTCTCCCTCTCTCACAGTCAGCGTGTCACTCTCTCCCTCTCTCGCAGTCAGCGTGTCGCTCTCTCCCTCTCTCGCAGTCAGCGTGTCCCTCTCCCCCTCTCTCACAGTCAACGTGTCGCAATCTCCCTCTCTCACAGTCAGCGTGTCGCACTCTCCCTCTCTGGCAGTCAGCGTGTCGCTCACTCCATCTCGCAGTCAGCGTGTCGCTCTCCCCCTCTCTCACAGTCAGCGTGTCGCTCTCTCCCCCTCTCGCAGTCAGCGTGTCGCTCTCTCTCCCTCTCTCACAGTCAGCATGTCGCTCTCTACCTCTCTCAGTCAGCATGTCGCTCTCTCCCTCTCTCAGTCAGCGTGTCGCACTCTCCCTCTCTCGCAGTCAGCGTGTCGCTCTCTCTCCCTCTCTCGCAGTCAGCGTGTCCCTCTCTCCCTCTCTCGCAACCAGCGTGTCGCTCTCTCCCTCTCTCAGTCAGCGTGTCGCACTCTCCCTCTCTCGCAGTCAGCGTGTCGCTCTCTCTCCCACTCTCGCAGTCAGCGTGTCCCTCTCTCCCTCTCTCGCAGTCAGCGTGTCGCTCTCTCTCCCTCTGTCGCAGTCAGCGTGTCGCTCTCTCCCTCTGTCGCAGTCAGCGTGTCGCACTCTCCCTCTCTCGCAGTCAGCGTGTCGCTCTCTCTCCCTCTCTCGCAGTCAGCGTGTCGCTCTCTCCCTCTCTCACAGTCAGCGTGTCGCTCTCTCACTCTCTCGCAGTCAGCGTGTCACTCTCTCCCTCTCTCGCAGTCAGCGTGTCGCACTCTCCCTCTCTCGCAGTCAGCGTGTCGCTCTCTCCCTCTCTCGCAGTCAGCGTGTCGCTCTCTCTCGCAGTCAGCGTGTCGCTCTCTCCCTCTCTCGGAGTCAGCGTGTCGCTCTCTCTCCCTCTCTCGCAGTCAGCGTGTCGCTCTCTCCCTCTCTCACAGTCAGCGTGTCGCTCTCTCACTCTCTCGCAGTCAGCGTGTCCCTCTCACTCCCTCTCTCGCAGTCAGCGTGTCGCTCTCTCTCCCTCTGTCGCAGTCAGCGTGTCGCTCTCTCCCTCTGTCGCAGTCAGCGTGTCGCACTCTCCCTCTCTCGCAGTCAGCGTGTCGCTCTCTCTCCCTCTCTCGCAGTCAGCGTGTCGCTCTCTCCCTCTCTCACAGTCAGCGTGTCGCTCTCTCACTCTCTCGCAGTCAGCGTGTCACTCTCTCCCTCTCTCGCAGTCAGCGTGTCGCACTCTCCCTCTCTCGCAGTCAGCGTGTCGCTCTCTCCCTCTCTCGCAGTCAGCGTGTCGCTCTCTCTCGCAGTCAGCGTGTCGCTCTCTCCCTCTCTCGGAGTCAGCGTGTCGCTCTCTCTCCCTCTCTCGCAGTCAGCGTGTCGCTCTCTCCCTCTCTCACAGTCAGCGTGTCGCTCTCTCACTCTCTCGCAGTCAGCGTGTCGCTCTCACTCCCTCTCTCGCAGTCAGCGTGTCGCTCTCTC
>NW_025176669.1:0-2032 GCF_004010195.1 Chiloscyllium plagiosum | reverse complement strand
AGGGATTCCAATTCCTTATTAAACCACGGCTCAGTCACATGACCCTTTCTTCCCAAACTAACAGGTACATACTTATCAAGGACACTCAATAGTTGCTCCTTGAACAAGCTCCACATATCAATTAACGGGCCAAATGGCCTGCTTCAACACCATTGGCGTTCTATGATTCTATGAACTGTTCTGCGGAAGGAATTTCAGGCAGTGTGAAATGCTGAATTGGCAGTAATGATAAAAACTAAACACATGCGAATTGAACCCGCTGTCCTGCTGGTTCACTTAGACAATAAAATGTCTATATGATAAAATGATGATGTTAAATTGCACAAATGAACTTTATTACTCTTCCAGAAAGAAAAGAAGAAAACATTTGACTCAATGCCTTTGAACGCAATGCTGAAATAAAAATCTAAACCACCTTGAAGGTTGCTGCACAGGTGGATAGAATGGTCAAGAAGGCATATGGCATGCTTGCCTTCATCAGATGGGGCATTGAGTATAAGAGGTGGCAGGTCATGTTAAATCGTGCAAGACGTTGGTTCGGCTGCATTTTGAATACTGTATACAGTTTTGGTCGCCACATTACCAAAATGATGTGGACGCTTTGGAGAAAGTGCAGAGAAGGTTTACGAGGATGTTGCTTGGTATGGAAGGTGCTAGCTATGAAGAGAGGTTGAGTAGTTTCAGTTTGTTTTCATTCGGAAAAAAATGGGATTGAGGGGAGACATGTTTGAGGTTTACAAAATCATGAATGGTATAGGCAGGGTAGATAGAGATAAGCTTTTCTTCCCAGGGTGAAGGATTCAATAACGAGAGGTCACGCTTTCAAGGTGAGGGTGAAAAGTTTAAGGGGGATACACGTGGCAAGTAATTTACACAGAAGATGGTGGGTGTCTGGAACGCGTTGCCAGCAGAGCTGATAGAGGCATGCACGGTAGATTCATTTAAGATGTGTCTGAACAGATGCATGAGTAGGTGGGGAGCAGAGCGATACAGATGATTAGGAATTGACCGACAGGTTTAGAGAGCACATTTGGATCGGATCAGGCTTGGAGGGACGAAGGGCCTGTTCCTGGTCTGTAAATGTTCTTTATTCCTTGTTCTTGTTCTATGTTTTTATCAGTGCCGGAACACCATATATAATCTGACTAACCTCCCTTTATACACAGAGCCAGATGTTTAAAATCATCGATATGATCTCCTAGCCACCCTGTTCAGAGATATCATTTCGCTTCTCTGGAGTTGGTGGCAAATGAACCTGGGATCACATAGTAATTCATAACATCGATACAACAGAGTTAGATGTTGCTGGGAATTTACAGGGAAGCCACTGCAACTCACCTAGTTGATTTCTTTTACAGTCAGATTGTAGGTGACCACACTAACTAACCCCAGGCATCATGCTGTGTCATTATTCATTCAAGCTCACAACAGACAGACTCAGTTGCAAACGTTATCACATGGATAGAACACAACGCTGATGATTTGGAATTTAACTTATTTTGCACTGTTGCCTTTGTTAATGTACGATAATAATTTACATCTTATGCTAATCATTAGCCTTTGAAAAATAATCTAACAACAACAAAACACACAGGACCACTCGATCATCAGGCATCAGAAAATAAAGAAAATTTACAGACCAGGAACAGGCCCTTCGTCCCTCCAAGCCTGAGCCGATACAAATGTGCTCTCTAAACCTGTCGGTCAATTCCAGCAGTACAAACACTAGAAAATTACTGCAATCATCCCAAGAAGACAAGCTTATTCTGAACTAAATGGAACATGCAACCAACTCACATACATACGAAAAGCGAAAGTTGCATGCACTCATTAAATATTATTTGTACACATGCGTACATGTGCATGTACTCATGTGTTTTAAATACACAGTATTAGACATTTAACATCTTGCACAAGAATTCGTGAGCGGTATTTTGTCCCGTGTCAATGGAAAGATGTGTTCGACTTGAAGGGGGATCAGAGGGCATTCACAGGAATGAAGGCTTTGCCATATGAGGAGCTGTTGAGGACT
>NW_025176668.1:0-2032 GCF_004010195.1 Chiloscyllium plagiosum | reverse complement strand
CAGATCCGCTTACTCGCCCTCTTACTGTATCCCTTATTATCTTTATTATTCAAAAGAAGTATCGCTCTTAGCTTTAAAAACTTTTAATGAATGAGCGTCAACTTCTTTGCTGGGCAAGGTATTCCATATATTAACATCCGTCTGGGTGAAGAAGGTCCTTCTGAACTCAGTCTCAGTTTTCTCCCTTTAATCCTGAGGCTATGCTCTCTTGTTAGGCTTTCACCCGAATGTGGAAGCATCCTTTCTAATTCTATCTAATCTATTCCGTTCAGAGTTTTATGTTTCAGTAAGATAGCACCCTCATTTTTCTAAATTCCAAAGAAAATAATATTAATATATGCAGTCTCTCTTTATGGGCCAACTCCCTCAACTTCGGAATCAACCTAGTGAACCTCCTCTGCACCCCTCATCCCACCCACACCCACCCAAGTGCCAGTGCATCCATTCGCAAGGAAGCGAACCAAAAGTGCACACAGTACACCAAGGATAGCCTCACCAGCACCTTGTACAGCTGTAACATAACATCTCTGCTTGAACCTTAATGAACCTACTTGCGTCTTTCCAATTTCAATCTCGATGCCCTGCTATTTCTTCCTTGATAACAGACCTGAGCATCTTCCCCACTGCAAAAATTAAGCTTTATCAGTGCGCAATTGAGAGCATTCTGTCTGGATCAATAATTCCCAATCTTTTATCCACCTCCATGTTTCAGCAGTGGCGTCACACTAGCTGTTTTCCAACTTATACGGACGGCCACGCAGTCTAGTGAATTTGAAAATTGCCAGAAGAGCACTTGCTGTTTCTCCCCCAATCTCCTTTAATACCCTGAGATGCATTCACTCATAGCCAGGAGACTTGTCGATCCTCAGCTCCAATAGCTTACTTAACACTACCTCTTCCGTCATAATATTTGTTTCCAGATACTCACCTACATTTGTCTCTTTATAACTTTCTGGCATGTTATTAGCTTCCTCCACTGTGAAGACGGACACAAAATACAATGCTTCGGCCAGTTCATCCAATCGCATAACTACATGTCCCTTATCATCCTCGAAAGGACCAACCTTTACTTTAACCACTTTTCCTTCGTTTTATAGTTTTATAGAAACTTTTGCTATCCGTCTTTGTATTCTGTACTTCGTCATGTTTATCTTTAACGTTTCCCCAATCTTCCAGTTTCAAGCTGTTCTCAGCTACATGGTATGCTTTCTTTCTGACTTTGGTAGCCTCCCTTATTTCCGAAGTCACGCAACGCAGAATACCCCTTTTCTTGCAGTCCTTCCTTTTCACTGGAAAGTACGTTTGCTGAGCACTTCTACAAAAAGATCTTTTTTGGTAGTCCTCCGCTGATCGAAATCTGTCCCACCAAATAACCTTTGTTTCCAGTCTACATTAGCCAGGTGCGCTCTCGTGCTATTGTTGTGCCCCGTTTACATGCACATGATTTTATCTTCACACTCCCCATCTGAATTCTAAGTTCTGCCATACTGTGATCACTCGTTCCAAGAGGATCCCTAACTATGAGATGATTAATTATTCCTGTTCCATTACACAGGACCAGTTCAATGATTGCTTTCTCCCTCGTCGGTTCCATTGCATACTGTTCAAGCAAACCATCATGGGTACATTCATCGACCTCCTCCTCAAAGGTACTGTGACTGAGCTGGTTCGACCAAGCTACATGTAAATTAAAATCCCTAATGATAATAGCTGATTCATTTTAACAGGCATTGCTTATTTGTTTGTGTACTACCTTCACCTGATGTTATGATTTGCTGAAAATGTGTTGCTGGAAAAGCGCAGCAGGTCAGGCAGCATCCTGGGAACAGGAGAATCGACGTTTCGGGCATAAGCCCTTCTTCAGGAATGAGGAAAGTTTGTCCAGCAGGCTAAGATAAAAGGTAGGGAGGAGGGACTTGGGGGAGGGGCGTCAGAAATGTGATAGGTGGAAAGAGGTCAAGGTGAGGGTGATAGGTCAGACTGGGGTGGGGGCGGAGAGGTCAGGAAGAAGATTGCAGGTTAGGAAGGCGGT
>NW_025176667.1:1297-2032 GCF_004010195.1 Chiloscyllium plagiosum | reverse complement strand
CCTTGCAGCCTTACTTCAATAATGGCCCATCATAAATCACCCTCCAGCCTTCAGGCACCTCACCCGTTGCCACTGATCGGTCCATCTGACAAGGCCATCTCCATCCTTCTGTAACCTAAGGCTATCATCCTCAGTATTTATCACCCCACCAATCTTCATATCATTCATGACCCCACTGATGAACCCTCCACCATTCAAATCTAAATCTTTTCTAACAACCACATCAGCAATACCCCGACAGTGAGACATGAACAGACAGAGATTTCTAACTGGGCCATCACTGTCTGCTTCCTGCCACTCAGCATTCTGCGCCAAATTCCTTGGATCTTGAGTTTTTATGTTCACTATCAGTTTCCAGTATGGGTCCTGATAAAAGCCTGACTGACCTCCAAGCAGACGACAGAAAAGTATTGCCCTTATTTACACAGCTGGTCACCTCCTTAAAAAGTGCAATCCCATTGGTCAGACCTGAGCTCCCCTTAGCACAACCATTCTGACTGTTCATCATGAACTCCAGTCTCTGTTAATGCTGATTAATTCTATCTCCCCAAAATTGCTTCCAACAGACGTCCCACCCACGATATTAGCCTGACTGGCCTGTCGCTGCCTGATATATCCCATGTTCCTTCTTGAATAACAGGACCACATGGTCAGTCCGACAGCACCTCTCCTGTGGCCAGAGGGGATTTGAAAATGTTTGCAAGTGTCCCTGCTACTTCCTCCATCACCTCATTC
>NW_025176667.1:0-1117 GCF_004010195.1 Chiloscyllium plagiosum | reverse complement strand
TTCTCACTGTGTTCCACAACCTACTCTTTATCTCATTATCAATTCACCCTTAATGTCACTGTAAATCCCTTTCAGATTTTTATTTCCTCTCTTAGCACTCCTCGCTCCCAGGCAAATAGCCTGCAATGAGATTCGGAGGAGTGTGGGATCTCATTCTGGATGTGGATTAGCATTGGGAAGCTCAGATTTAAGGAACATATAACTGTTCTGAGTGTGGGGCAGTGGGATTCATTTGGAATGAGCACACGGAAGCTGAGGAATAAACCTCAGCCCTGCAGCATGAAAATATCCCTTTGAGCTGGCAGGTCAGGCACGCGAAACGAAAAATTGATCCCTGGGAAAAGTGGGTGGTAACCAAATGAAGATGGTCTGTTTGAACACAGTCTCTGGAACCTGGAAGTGGGAATCACTGCTGAGCAGGGTCTGTAGGAAGCAGAGGCAGAAATGTACTGAACAATTTCAGATATTCCTCTTCGACCACAAGACATGGGAGAAGAAATTAGGCCATTCAGCCCATCCGATAGTGTGGCACTCACTCAGTACTGACTCTCTTACAATGCAGGTATCCCCCAGACTGATGCACTGACAGTGCAGCGCTCCCTCAGTAATGACACTCTGACAGTGCAGCACTCCCTCAAAACTGACCCTCTGACAGTGTGGCTCTCCCTCTGTTCTGACCCTCTGACAGTGCAGCATTCCCTCAATACTGACCTTCTGACAGTGCAGGACATCTTCAGTCCTGATCCTCTGACAGTACAGCACTCCCTCAGTACTGACCCTAAGACAGTGCAGCACACCCTCAGTACTGACCCTCTGACAATGCAGCAGTCCCTCAGTATTGAACCTCTGACAGTGCAGCACTCCCACAGTACTGACCCTCTGACAGTGCAGCAGTCCCTCAGTACTGACCTTCTGGCAGTGCAGCACTCCCTCAGTACCGACCCTCTGACGGTGCAGCACTCCCTCAGTACCGACCCTCTGACAGTGCAGCACTCCCTCAGTACTGACCCTCTGACAGTGCAGCACTCCCTCAGTACTGACACTCTGACAGTGCAGCACTCCCACAGTACTGACCCTAAGACAGTGCAGCACTCCCTCAGTACTGATACTCTGACAG
>NW_025176666.1:0-2032 GCF_004010195.1 Chiloscyllium plagiosum | reverse complement strand
GCAGAGCCCAGCAAAACAGACCTTCCGGATCGCAGGCATGTTGGATTCCCCCTTAATGTTGTATCGATATTATCGTTTCATTTTTCATTATATTCCTGGATGTTCTGGAACCGTGTAAATTGATACAACTGTCTACATTTTCCCCACACTGCAAATTGCTGCCCATTCCTCGATAATCCTTGACTCTGTTGTTATTCATGAACCTTCTGTCGGTGCCTCAAAAATATTCAATATTTTTGCCTCCAATTGTCTATAGGGAAGAGTGTTCCAAAGACTCACAGCATTTTGAGTAAACAAATATAGTGAGTGAGCAAACCTTCAGCAGAACTAACATAAAGTAAACTATTTTGGCATGAAGGATGAAACAATGGTAATCAATTTAAACGGAGAGAAATTGCAGAATTCTGTGTCACAGGCGGTTTCCATGTTCTTGGTACATGAATCATATGAAGTCAGTATGCAGATGCAGCAAGTGATTTGGGAGGTAAATGGAATGATGCTGTTTTTGGCAAAAGGTATCAGGTTCAATCGCAGGAATGTTTAACTGCATCTGTACAGGGCATGGCAGAGACCACACCTGATGCATTGTGTGCAGTTTTGATCACCTGAAACAAAATGAAAGGATATAATTCTTTTCGAAGATTTACTTGGAATGCCGGTCTTTTGTTATGGGGGATTGTCAGTTTCGATCTTAGCTGAGAAATAGTACTGAACCATCCATGACTTTCTGAAAAGTGTATCAATTGGATGCGCATTCTCTCTTGAATAAATTTTAAGAAAAAGGTGTATTGATATTAACACACATACTGTGACGACACCTACCGATATATACAACTTACACAGACGCATGACTTTAAATTAAAAAATGCGAACAATTTTTGCGATTGAAAGGAATGACGCACTTGCATATAATCTATAATCAAGTTTTCCAGATAATGTTCCAGGAGAGCACACATGGCCCAGTTTGGTGTTCAGTTGGCATTATTGTATGTTCCAACACAGAGAGGGAGAAAACTGGTCCCTGGCTGAGATGCAGCAGCCTATTGATCTCTCTCTCTTACTTTGTTCCACCCGATAGCAAAGTGTGAGACCAGAAAATCCCTGAGTTATCTTTATCACTTGTGAAGGATTCCTGGTGAGGATTCATTGGAATCTCTCCACTTCTGAAACAAAGGGAATTCAGCTAAGTCCAACATGAATCATATGAAGTCAGTATGCAGATGCAGCAAGTAATTTGGAAGAATTCGGAAGAAATCCCATGACCAGAACATTGTGTGAGCAGGATAACTTCAAAGGCAGAATAACATTTGGGGCAATCCATCATTTTGACATTTGTTATGAGTTCAGCTTTTTGGTGTAAGCAGTGGAGGAGTGGGACTGAAAAAGGAGACAGTGACCCTCCAACTTTGGTTGGAACACAAATGAAAAATTCTCAAAGGGCTGTTCAAGTGCAATTCCCTTCCCCAGACGTTTGTGGTGCATGAATGTTTACATTTAATTAAAGTTGTATTTGGTGACATTTGACAGGCAAGTGAATTTAGGAAAATGATATACAGACAGAAAAGTGCTGCTGAGACCATACTCACATCACCCATGATCTTTGTGCGTTTTAGAACGGTGACAAAGTGTCTAATGGTCCACTCCTGCTGCTCAGCCCTATGTTCCTATGTTCCATTCCACCCCTCACCGTTCCTGCAAGGAGCAAATCGAGGCTACTTCCTCCAAATACCTGGTCTACAGGAACACAAGATATCATTCATTCCCTCCAGACTATCACACACGGTTTAGTGTGGGTTGGAAAATGTAATTGGGAAATAGAGGCTGGGTTCGAAAGGCGCCTCTGGTCTCTTTACAGAGTGTCTCCTCTCTGCAACTCGTGCTTTATTTGTTGGTCATATTATAGACCAAGGTTCCCTGTGAATACAGCCCCCATACCTCACCCAGAGATGACTCACAAAACACTTTACTCTCTCTAATTGCAACATTCAATAACAGAACATTCAGGAAAATTTCAACCATTAACTTTATAATT
>NW_025176665.1:0-2032 GCF_004010195.1 Chiloscyllium plagiosum | reverse complement strand
TCCTCGATCCTACCTGGCAAAGACTTATCATGGTCTCTCCTGGCTATTCTTAGCTCTTTCTTTAAGTCCTTCCAGGCTAACTTGTAACCCTCAAGCATCCGAACTGAGCCTTCACGTTTCATCTTTACATAAGCCTCCTTCTTTCTCTTGACAAGAGATTCAACTGCTTCAGTAAACCACAGCAGCCTCACTCGACCACTTCCTCCTTTCCTGACAGGTCTAAACTTATCAAGGACACACAGTAGCTGTTGTTTGAAAAAGCTCCATCCAAATAATTGTACCCATCCTCTGCAGTTTCCTTCCCCATCCTATGCATCCTAAAACCTTTCCTAATCGCATCATAATTGCCTTTTCCCAAGCTATAACTCTTGCCCTGTGGTATACACCTGTCCCTTTCCATCGCTAAGGTAAATATAACTGAATTGTGGTCACTATCAGCAAAGTGTTCACCTACCTCCAAATCCAACAACTGGTCTGGTTCATTACTCAGCACCAAATCCAATTTGGCCTCACCCCTTGTTGGCCTATCTACATAATGTGTCAGGAAACCATTCTGCACACATTGGACAGAAACTGACCCATATAAAGTAATCGAACTGTAGCGTTTCCAGTCAATATTTGGAAAGTTAAATTCTTCCATAACAACTACTCTGTTACTTTCGCTCCTGTCCAGTATCATCTATGTAATCCTTTCCACGACATCTCTGTAACTTTTCAGAGTGCAATAAAGAACTGTCAACAGGGTGACATCTCCGTTTTTGTTTCTAACCTCTTCCCATACTACCTCAGTGGATGAGTCCTTATTAAGCATCCTTTCTACCAACGTAACGCTGTCTTTGATTTTCAATGCCACCACACCCTCGCCCACCCCAACCCCAACCCCTGCCCCATGTTTAGTACCTTCCTTGTTCTTAATGGAGCATCTAAACTCCGGACCCTCCAACGATCAGTCCTGTCTCTGCTCTATCCATTTCTCCAAAATGGCCACCACATCAAGCTGGACAACTGCACAATTTGGAAACAGGGAGTGATTTGGAGGGATGTTAAACGAGGGTGAGTTGGATAGATCAGAAGACAGCATGAGAGGAGATAGACAAGAACAGACAGAAAATGGAAGTTTTATTTAGAAATTCTCACAGACTGCAAGACCTTTATCTAATGCCATACAGCTTGATCACTATGCGGATACTGGCTGTGGTTCCAGATCATTTATCGCCAATAATATCACAGAGCTGAGTTGCTGACAGTGAAACAGAGTCCAAAAGGCCAAGTGATTTTTTTTTTCTACAGTGAGAAGGTGATTTAATTTATATAGACTGGGTGAACAACAGCAGGAACTGAGAACCCCCTCAGTACTGAGATACTGCGCCAGAGAATCTCAATGAGGTGGATCACTGACAGAGGGGAAATCAGCATCTCAGCTGTGGGCCAAATAATGATTGACAAAGATTACACACCACTTCCGTGGTTTTGTAATACACACTTCAATTTATGTAGCTCAATATCGTGAGTGTATCTTATTTCTTTGTACTTCCCATAGTTTAGTATGGACAGAAAATCATTTTGTTCCCGTATTTTGTGTTCAATAAATAAATTTTACTCCTTCTTACTCACTTTAGATGTATCATTGAATCTGTTCTTCATATGAGTTATAAAGAGTAACATTCCAATACTGATGACTGAGGAATATTATTGTCCATCCCTCCAGTCTGAACTGCCATGTCCCAAAATTCTGTTTTCTGTCTCCTCCACAATGCCATAATCACACTGTAATTGAAGTCCAGTGAATGACATTTCATCACAGTTCACTAACATCGATTACATCAATAGCAGAGGCCTCATCTGCCTCTCTCTGAACTTGGAATAACAGTCTGAATTGCATTTGTCATGTTCAGTTCTCTGTTAACATACCCATGCCATTTGTCTGTTACAACCCCACGTTTCTCAGACACACATTCCCCTCAGATCATGAACTATAAACATTGTCTCAATGTTTAACTGAAATTATGATGCTTGATCAATAGTTCCAGGA
>NW_025176664.1:0-2032 GCF_004010195.1 Chiloscyllium plagiosum | reverse complement strand
AGAGTACTGGGCTAATGGTAAGACTCTTGGTAGTATAGATGAGCAGAGAGATCTCAGTGTCCAGGTGCTTGGATCCCTGAAAGTTGCCACCAGGTCGATAGGGTTGATAAGAAGGCATATGGTGTGTTAGCTTTTATTGGTAGAGGGATTGAGTTTCAGAGCATGAGGTCATGCTGCAGCTGTACAAAACTCTGGTGCAGCCACACTTGGAGTATTGCATATAGTTCTGGTCACCGAATTATAGGAAGGATCTGGAAGCTTTGGAAAAGGTGCAGAGGAGATTTACTAGGATTTTGTCTGGTATGGAGGGAAGGTCTTAAATGGAAAGACTGAGGGACTTGAGGCTGTTTTTGTTAGAGCGAAGAAGGTTGAGAGGTGACTTAATTGAGATATATAAGATAATAACACTGTTAGATAGGGTGGACATTGATACCCTTTTCCTTGGATGCTGCTGGCTAGCATGAGGGGATATAGCTTTAAATTGGGGGATGTTAGATAAAGAACAGATGTTAGAGGTAGTTTATTTACTCAGTGAGTAGCAGGGGCATGGACCGCACTGCCTGCAACAGTAGTAGACTCGCAAATTTAAGGGCATTTAAATGATCATTGGATAAACATATGGATAAAAATGGAATATTGTAGGATAGATGGGCTTCAGATTGGTTCCATAGGTCAGTGAACATCAAGGGCTGAAGGGCCAGTACTGTGCTGTAATGTTCTATGTTCTATGATTTATTGGATTTTTTTGGGGAAGTCTCAACCAGAGTGGATAGAGGGGAACCAGTAGATGTGTTGTATTTGAACTTCCAGAAGGTGTTCGACAAGGTACCTCACAGAAAGCTAAGTCATAAGATAAGATCCCACAGTTATAGTGGCAGTATATTGACATGGATAAAGAATTGGCTAAAAGGCAGGAACATTGAGTGGAGATAAGGGTATTCTTTTTCAGGTTGGCAACCTATAACCAGTGTGGTTGCACAGGGGTCAGTGCTGGGATCACAGTTTACAATATATATTAATGATTGGAGGAAGGGAGCAAATATACTGTAGCCAAATTTGCAAACAGCACAAAGGTAGAAGGGCAAGTTATCAGAGTGGTACAATATCCATTAACAAGGAGATATTGATAGGTTACTGGGCAAAAAGTTGGCAAAGCGTATTCCCCGCTATACTAGTCCTCATTCCCTAGCAAACAGGAGGATTGGAAAATGTGAAGTTGCTCATTTTGGAAGGGATAGCAAAAGAACAGAGTGTCATTTTAGTGGAGAGAAATTGCAGAAAACTTCAACAGAAAATTACTTCGTCAAACCTAGTCTACCAGGGCAGCAGGTAATGAGGGAGGCTAATGGAACACTGGTCCGTCTTTCAAGGGGTGGTTGGAGTATAAGAATAGAAAAGTCTTACTGCAATTGTACAAGGTGCTGGTGAGACCACATCAAGAGCACTGTGAGCAGTTTTGGTCCCCTTATTTACGGAAAGATTTTGTTTCATTGGAGGCATCTCAGAGAAGGTTCACTAGGATGATCCCAGTATGGAGTGATTGTCTTTGGGCAAAGACTAAAAAGGTTGGGACACCACTCACTGTGTTTTAGAAGATTGAGAGGCAATTGATTGAAACATATAAGATTCTTAAATGGTTTGATAGGTTAAATTTAGGATGTAGCTTTGCTCGCTGAGCTGTAGGTTTGATATCCTGACGTTTCATTACCTGGCTAGGTAACATCATCAGCGGCGGCCTTCAAGTGAAGCAAAGCTGTTGTCTCCTGCTTTCTATTTATATGTTTGTCCTGGATGGGGTTCCTGGGGTTTGTGGCGATGTCATTTACTGCTCGTTTTCTGAGGGGTTGATAGATGGTATCTAGATTCTATGTGTTTGTTTATGGCATTATGGTTGGAGTGCCAGGCCTTTAGGAATTCTCTGGCATGTCTTTGCCTAGCCTGTCCCAGGATAGATGTGTTGTCCCAGTCGAATTGGTGGTTTTTTTCATCCATGTGTAGAGCTACGAGGGAGAGAGGGTCGTGTCTTTATGTG
>NW_025176663.1:0-2032 GCF_004010195.1 Chiloscyllium plagiosum | reverse complement strand
TGCAAAGTTCTCATCATGCTCTTTCTCCCTTGCGACTCCTCAACTCCACTCACACAGATTGAATGCATTCCAACTCTAAATCCCTTCTTGTGATTGATCTTATTTCATTTCTTACCAAGAAGGTAACCCCACCCCCACCTGCCCATCAGCATGTCCTGTCAATCGGATGTGCATCCTTGAGTATTTCATTCCCAGCCCTCAACCCCTTACAGCCACGTCTTTATGATACTCAAAACATCATACCTGCCAATTCCAATCTGCGCTACAAGCTCATTTACCTCGTTTCGGATACTCCCTGCATTCAGGTACAACACCCTCAGTCCTGCATTGGCTGCCCTCCTTTTCATAGTTGTCCCCTTATGCACTGTGCCTAAAATTAATTTTCTGACCTTTTCCATAATCTATGTCCTATTAATTATTCTGGGAACTTTATTAACCTCTCCTGAGCCCTGCGTCACTTTAATGATTTTAAAGTCCTTAGGAACCTCAATTTGTGGCATCACTCTGTCTACCTTATTCCGAATGCGTTATCATACAAAGACTTTAAGTTATTTCTACTGTCAAGTTCCCCTGCACTTCTGTATTGCCTTGTTACAATATGACATTAACAAATTCTGATCCTTCCTTTTATTTTCTGGTAACAATAAAACCCATCACTAACCATGAATCCCACCTTCTCCTGTGCCTTTCATTTTCTCACGTTCTGTGCAAGTGAACCCATTTGCTTTCTGTTTGGGTTGACTTCAGGTCAATATTCATCCCTGAAACATCACTGAACATGCTCCATAATCTCATTTACGATTGCGCGATATTGCTATGTACAAATTATGTTTTCTGCATTAAACAGTGACCAGTGTTCAGACAAGTCCCTCACTCTCTGTAATTGCTTTGGGAGAGCCTGACATACAAGTCTCTCTTTTGATGCACTGGGAGCCTTTCAGATATCAGAGATGCCATTCCATGGCCCTATTAGACAGACAGCAGGACTGTGTCCCCTGGTGTCCTGGTCAATATTGATTCCCTAATTAGCATCATTAAAAACCTGATCCTCGACTCATTGTCACCCAGCTCTCTGGGATCTTGCTGAGCACAGTCTGGTGGAAAGAGCCACTGCGACATCCTTAGGTGGAGGCAGGTGCAACATAAATGCAAGTCTTCCTTTGAGGTTGGAATCTCCTGAACCTGACCCTTGCCCATCGGATACATGCTTCCATCTTCCAGGGAACATGGGATCATTAAGAGCAATGACACTGTCTGATCCCAAGGCACTGAGACTCTTTGCAGCCTCACCCTTGACTTTACCCCAGTGCTGAGCTGGAAGATTTGAAACAAAATCTAGAACCTTCTACATGGGCACCCAACGTGACTCCTTCCTGAAGTGTGCTGATCCAACTCTGCTCCAGTGTTCTTAGATAAAGTTCTCCCGAGCTGTGAGTGATCGGAGGTTTGTTAAAGAGGTGTTGAGCTCCACCCCACATACCAGCTCTTGCTCCATAGCTCTGGAGGCTTTGGTGTTCCAAGTGAATATCCAAGTGTTTTTTCAATGTGATGAGGGTTTCTGCCACACTCACCCTTTCAGCTAGTGAGGTCCTGATCCCACTAGGCACTGGATGAAAACAATTACTCCTCAACTCCCCTCTAACCCTGCCCCCAATTCATTTCAATCGCTCCCCATGGTTATTGCCCTCTGTGCTGACGGAAATCAGTCCTTCCTACCCACTCAATCCAGACCCCTCATCATTTTACACACCTCGATCAAATCTCCCCTCAGCCTCCTGTGTTCCAAAGAAACCAGTCCTAGCCAAACCAATCATTCCTCAAAGCTAATACTCCTCATACCTGACAAAATCCTCCACTGTCCCCATCTCTAGGGGGCTCACATCCTTCCTGCAATGTGGTGACCAGAACTGCACACAGTTCTCTCTCTATGCTCTCACTGGACTTCATTTGAGGTCAGAAGTCACACGACACCAGGTTATAGTCCAACAGGCTTATTTCCAATCACAAGCTTTCAGAGCACTGTTCCTTCAGC
>NW_025176662.1:0-2032 GCF_004010195.1 Chiloscyllium plagiosum | reverse complement strand
CTGTATTATGACTTTTATAGACCTTTTGTAAATTAGTTTTTCACTGCGGCCCAGCCCCTGACCACGTGCTGCTCTATTATCAGATTACTTTATTCTTTTTCATTCCCTGTAACCCATTTTGCACTCCCTGAAACATCAACTGTGTTTCTCCTTCCACAGATACCAGTGATTAATGCCAAAGCCCTGTTGCCTGTGGAGAGGGTGATGTTTGACTTTCTTGTACAGCTGCAGTTTGTGTGGTGAAGGTGCTCCCACAATGTGGTTGGGTAAGAGACATTACAGAGTATTCATTACAGCAACAGTGATTATTTGAAGATAATGTCCAAATCAAGAACAGTTTGTAGTTTTACCATCATGCTTATTTCATATAAATACTATTGAGAATTTTAGATATAAGGCCAGAGATGGACATTTTAAGTCAGGTGACCAAAAACATTGCCAAAAAGCAGGTTTTGAGGGATGTCTTAAAGATGGAAAGCAGACCTGTGAGGTTTTGTCTGCAAATTCCTGACCATGTTGCTTTAGTAACTGTAGAATCAGCCACACAGTTGAAGTAATGAATTAACAAGTCGTTGGGAGTCTCAAAGAAAATGGGTTGAGACCTCGACAAAAGGAAGTGTGGTGCAGGGAGCTTGGGATGATCACAGCCAGGAATCAAATCAAGAATGAGAATTTTAAATTGTTGTTGCTTATGAATAGGAGCCTTTTGACTGATGAACATGTTTGGGGAGAAGTGAGCATGTGGGCGATAGAGCTTTCAATTTTTCTTGAGACTACAGGGAGGTTGAATGTGGGAGGCTGGCCAGGAGTGTGTTTGGATAATTACTTCTGGAGATAACACACGATGGATGAGAGTTTCAGTATATGAGCTGAGATGAGGGTGGAGTCAGCTAGAAATAATTGTGTTGGAGTGGGGCTGGGCTGTCACTCTCACCTCACTTCTGGATTCAGCTGTTTGTCAGGTTGTGAATCAGGCGGTAACACAATCGGGAGCTGAGTGGCCCTGGTGGTGCCTAAAATGAGTGTCGTTCAGCTGGCTGTTGCTGAGCAGCTGCTGCTTGATAGCCCTGTTGATGACATCTTCCATCACTTTACTGCTGATCGAGTGTGGACTGACAGAGGGAAATTGCCTGGGTTGGATTTGCCCTGTGTTTTTGTGCTGAACATGCCTGGGTCGGTCCAGGCATGTTCCACATTGTCGGTCGTGCCAGTGATGGAGCGGTAAGTGGCTTGGTGGATGGCAAGTTCTGGAGCACAAGCTATCAGTATTATTGCCAGAATGTTAGCAGGACCCATAGCCTTTACACTACTTAACCATTTCTCGATAGTATTCGAACTAAATTGAACTGGCTGAAAGCTCACATCTGTGACGTTAGGAACCACTGGAGAATACTGAGATGGATCATCTCACTTTGCATCTGGCTGAAAATTACTGCAAATGCTGTCATCTTATCTTTTGCATGGATGTGTGAAACCCCTCCATCAGTAAGGGTGGGGATATCTGTAGTGCTTCCTGCAACGAGTTGATTAATTGTCCATTATCATTCACAACTGGGTGTGGCAGAACTGCAGAGCTCTGATCTGATCCATTGATTGTGGGATCACTTAGCTCTGTTGCTTGCTGCTGATGCTGTATGATATACAGATTGTCCTGCTTGCTAGCTTCACCAGGTTGGCATTTCATTTTTAGGTATGCCTGGTGCTGCTCATGGCATGCCCTCCTTTTTTGTCCATTGTGATGGGTGAGTGCGGGATGTACAAACACATGAGATTACAGATTGTGCTGGAGTACAGTTCTGCTGCTGTTGTTATTCCACAGTACCTCAGAGAGATCCAGTTTGAGTTCCTACATCTGTCTCATTTAGCACGGTGATAATACCACTCAGCACGATGGAAGTTTTTCTCAACTTTAAGGTGAGGCTTTCTCTCCAAAAAGACTGTGGCATGGTCGCTCTTACCGATACTGTCATGGACAGGTGCATTTGCAGCTGGCAGATTTATACTGATAAGATTTAGTATGTTTTTCCCTCTT
>NW_025176661.1:0-2032 GCF_004010195.1 Chiloscyllium plagiosum | reverse complement strand
ATACACCAGCACTGTATCAGTGTGGGATTATATACCAGCACTGTATCAGTGTGGGATTATACACCAGCACCAAATCTGTGTGGGATTATACACCCGCACTGTACCAGTGTAGAATTATATACTAACACTGTATCAGTGTGGGATTATACGCCAGCACTGCTTCAGTGTGGGATTATACATCAGCTCTGAATCCGTGTGCGCGTATACACCCACATGTGGCAGTGTAGGATTATACACCAGCACTGCATCAGAGTGGGTTTACACTCCAGCACGGTGTCAGTGTGGGATTATACACCAGCACCGTATCAGTGTGCGCATATACACACACATTGTATCAGTGTGGGATTGTACACCAGCACTGTATCAGTGTGGGAATATACACCAGCACTGTATCAGGGTGGGATTATACACCAGCACTGAATCAGTGTGGGATTATGCAACAGCACTGTATCAGTGTTTGATTATACACCAGCACTTTTTCAGTGTCTGATTATACGCCCGCACTGTATCAGTGTGGGATTATACACCAGCACTGAATCAGTGTCGGATTATACGACAGCACTGTATCAGTGTGGGAATATACACCAGCACTGTATCAGGGTGGGATTATACACCAGCACTGAATCAGTGTGGGATTATACAACAGCACTCTATCTTTGTGGGATTATACACCCGCACTGTATCAGTTTGCGATTATACACCAGCACTGTATCAGTGTTTGATTATACACCAGCACTTTTTCAGTGTCTGATTATACACCCGCACTGTATCAGTGTGGGATTATACACCAGCACTGAATCAGTGTGGGATTATACAACAGCACTCTATCTTTGTGGGATTATACACCCGCACTGTATCAGTTTGCGATTATACACCAGCACTGTATCAGTGTGGGATTATACACCAGCACGGAATCAGTGTGGGATTATACACCCGCACTGTATCAGTTTGCGATTATACACCAGCACTGTATCAGTGTTGGATTATAAACCCACACTTTATCAGTGTGGGAATACACACCAGCCCGGTATCAGTGTGGGATTATACACCAGCACTGTATCAGTGTGGGATTATACATCAGCACTGTATCAGTGTGGGATTATACTTCAGCACTGTATCAGTGTGGAATTATACATCAGCACTGTATCAGTGTTTAATTATACACCAGCACTGTATCAGTGCGGGATTATACATCAGCACTGTATCAATATGGGGTTATACACCAGCACTGTATCAGTGTGGGATTATACATCAGCACTGTATCAGTGTGGGATTACACATCAGCACTGTATCTGTGTTTAATTATACATCAGCACTATATCAGTGCGGGATTATACACCAGCACTGTATCAGTGTGGGATTATACATCAGCACTGTATCAGTGTGGGATTATACACCAGCCCGGTTTCAGTGTGGAATTATACACCAGCACGGTATCAGTGTTTAATTATACATCAGCACTGTATCAGTGCGGGATTATACATCAGCACTGTATCAATATGGGGTTATACACCAGCACTGTATCAGTATGGGATTATACATCAGCACGGAATCAGTGTGGGATTATACACCAGCACGGTATCAGTGTTTAATTATACATTAGCACTGTATCAGTGCGGGATTATACATCAGCACTGTATCAATATGGGGTTATACACCAGCACTGTATCAGTGTGGGATTATACATCAGCACGGTATCAATGTGGGATTATACATCAGCACTGTATCAGTGTGGGATTATACATCAGCACTGTATCTGTGTTTAATTATACAACAGCACTGTATCAGTGTGGTATTATACAACAGCACTGTATCAGTGTGGGATTGTACAACAGCACTGTATCAGTGTGGGATTATACACCAGCACTGTATCAGTGTGGGATTATACACCAGCACTGTATCAGTGTGGGATTATACACCCGCACTGTATCAGTGTGGGATTATACACCAGCACTGAAACACTGTGGGAATACACACCAGCACTGTATCAGTGTAAGTATATACACCAGCACTGCATCAGTGTGGGATTATA
>NW_025176660.1:0-2032 GCF_004010195.1 Chiloscyllium plagiosum | reverse complement strand
GGGCTAGTGGTAATTGGTGGTCTTGGGAATGCAAAGCTGGTGGGGATTGCAGGACTAGTTGAGATTGCAGATCTATTGGGAATTGCAGCACTAGTTGGAATTGCAAGGCCAGAGAGGATTGCTGGGCTCGTGGGAATTGCAGGGCTAGTGGGGATTGCTGGGCTCGTGGGAATTGCAGGACCAGTTGGGATTGCAGGGCTAGTGGGAATTGCAGGGCGAGTGGGGATTGCCAGTCTAGCGAGAATTGCAGGGCTAGTGCAGATTGCTGGGCTAGTGGGAATTGCAGGACTTCTGGGAATTGCAGGGCTAATGGGAATTGCAGGACAGTGGGGACTGCAGGGCTAGTGGAGATTGCTGGACTGGTGGGGATTGCAGGGCTAGCGAGGATTGCAGGGCTCGGGGGGATTGCTGGGCTAGTGGGGATTGCAGGACTAGTGGGGATTGCAGGGCTAGTGGAGATTGCTGGGCTCCTGGAGATTGCAGGGCTAGTGTGTTGCAGGGGTAGTGGGGATTGCAGGGCGAATGGGGATTGCTGGGCTGGTGTGGATTGCAGAGCTAGTGGGGATTGCTGGGCTTGTGAGGATTGCAGGGCTGATGGGGATTGCTGGGCCAGTGGGGATTGCAGGACTCATGCGGATTGTGGAGCTCGTGGGAATTGCCGGGGTAATGGGAATTGCAGGACTAGTGGGAATTGCAGGGCTCATGGGAATTGCTGGTCTTGTGGGGATTGCAGGGCTAATGGGAATTGCAGGACAGTGGGGACTGCAGGGCTAGTGGAGATTGCTGGACTGGTGGGGATTGCAGGGCTAGCGAGGATTGCAGGGCTCGGGGGGATTGCAGGGCTAGTGGAGATTGCTGGGCTGGTGTTGATTGCTCGAGCTCTTGGGGATTGCAGGACTACTGGGTTGCTGGGCTAGTGGGGATAGCAGGGCTAATGGGGATTGCTGGGCTGGTGGGGATTGCAGGACTAGTGGGGATTGCAGGGCTAATGGAGATTGCTGGGCTCCTGGAGATTGCAGGGCTAGTGTGTTGCAGGGGTAGTGGGGATTGCAGGGCTAATGGGGATTGCTGGGCTGGTGTGGATTGCAGGGCTAATGGGGATTGCTGGGGCAGTGGGGATTGCTGGGGCATTGGGGATTGCGGGCTAGTGGGGATTGCAGGGCTAGTGGGGATTGCAGGGCTAGTGAGGATTGCAGGGCTAATGGGGATTGCTGGGGCAGTGGGGATTGCAGGGCTATTGGGAATTGCAGGGCTAGAGGGAATTGCAGGGCTGGTGGGGATTGCAGGGTCAGTGGGGATTGCAGGACCCATGGGGTTTGCAGGGCTAGTGGGAGTTGCAGGGCTAGTGGGTATTGCTGGTCTTGTGGGGATTGCAGGGCTAATGGGGATTGCAGGGCAGTGGGGATTGCAGGGCTCGGGGGGATTGCAGGGCTAGTGGGAATTGCTGGTTTTGTGTGGATTGCAGGGCTAATGGGAATTGCAGGACAGTGGGGATTGCAGGACTAGTGAGGAGTGCAGGGCTCATGGGGATTGCAGGGCCAGAGGAGATTGCTGCGCTGGTGGGGATTGAAGGGCTAGTGAGGATTTCTGGGCTCCTGGGATTGCAGGGCTAATGGGGATTGCTCGCTGGTGGGGATTGCTCGGCTGGTGGGGATTGCAGAGCTAGTGGGGATTGCAGGGCTAGTGAGGATTGCAGGGCTAATGGGGATTGCTGGGGCAGTGGGGATTGCAGGGCTATTGGGAATTGCTGGGGCAGTGGGGATTGCAGGGCTAGTGGGAAATGCAGGGCTAGTGGGGATTGCTGGGCTCGTGGGAATTGCAGGACTAGTTGGGATTGCAGGGCTAGTGGGAATTGCAGGGCGAGTGGGGATTGCCAGTCTTGCGAGAATTGCAGGGCTAGTGCGGATTGCTGGGCTAGTGGGAATTGCAGGACTTCTGGGAATTGCAGGGCTAGTGGGAATTGCAGGACTAGTGGGGATTGCAGGGCTAGTGGGGATTGCAGGGCTAGTGGGGATTGCAGGGCTAGTGGACA
>NW_025176659.1:0-2032 GCF_004010195.1 Chiloscyllium plagiosum | reverse complement strand
AGTTGGCATTCACTGGATGAATGATAATGGTGGCTATTAAATGAGAGGGAATACTCCAGACGAGAACAAGAACTGTTAAGAATATGAGCAAATCAGGGAAGGCTGGATGCTCAGTGACTGAGTAGAAAACAGTCAAGAAAATATGAGGTAGATCTCAAGGGCATGATGGGCTCTTGACGTACGAGAGGAACTGGGGAAAGCTGCGAGTTCAGTACTCAGACAAGTTGGAACTTTCGAGAGAGTTTCAGGGGAAGGACTGACATGGAAGAGGCAGCTACTCGAATTGGCTCAGTCTGAATGAAAAGAATCTCTATGAACTCCTCACAAGGTGGAGGCCATAGAAAGGGAGACCACTTCAAAAGCAAGTGAGATTATGAATCAATCCCACAGAAATTAATCTCACATACATTCCTTACCGAATTCAATACAAAAATTCAAATATATTTCATCTATTGGTTTCCCCATTGCCTACCTTGTTGTTACCTTCTCCGACCATTTTAATAAACTTGACAGGTAAGATTTCCCCTTCACAATCCATACTGACTCTTCTGTACTGTATAATGCATTTCTATATGTTCTGTTATTCCAACTTCTCGAATAGATTCTTGCATTTACTCAATCATAGAGCAAGCAGTGAAATGATGCGAAATGAATCGGGTAATTCCTAACGTGGGAAACATAGGTACGTTGATATAAAAGCTAACAATTGCCATAATAAAACAATAGATTCTCTAATGTGATCTCGAACTGCGATCTGCTTGGGGTTGGGTGGTTTGCGAGTTTGCTTGAAGGAGGTGGTAATGAATGAGGGGTTTAATTCACCAGCAGTGCAATCAATACTTTTGCAAACCCGCCCCCAACGCCATCCACTTACAGCATTTTCAAGAACCAGGGAAGCAGGCATATGTGACCATGACTAATTCGATGCTCCCTCCAAGTCACAATGTTGTGATATTCAGTGTTGAATGAATACGAATTTCGTCCAATCTTATCTGGAACTTGGAATCACCGTATGTTCACGAGCGAAGTTAGGAATTATTTCCATTAACGAAAAGGTCGTAGAGGTGTGGAACGATGTTTCAAAACGGCAGTTGATGCGCAATAATTCTGCTATTTTGTTTTAATTGTGATGCAGATAAATATCTAGTAAACAATGGTATTCAGGGATATGGGCAAAGGTATATGGAGTTAGGCTACAGACCAGCCATGGCTTCATTCAATTCCAGAACCGCTCAATGGCCGTATCCTGATCATTAGTTCAGTGAAAGTTGATGGCTGTAGTCCCTGCAACAAACTGCCCGGATCCAATTGCATTAGTCGCTGTGATAACTGTCTGAAGCAATCTCTTCCCAACGTTAGTGCAACATCAGCTTTTGATCACATAGCTACATCTTTACCATGACGGTCCATTTCCAATTCAGTGATATGTTCCGACTTAAGCACAGTCTTAGCTCCATGTCCTGAAAATTTCATCCAGTCATTTGTAACCTCGAAACCGAATGACCCTAACACACTCACGGTCCAACACATAGATTCAACTTCCCACTGAATGTCAGCTCAGCCAACACTCGGCTGCCCCTGTGGTCACTTATACTGAGTTTTGATCTCCTCACCCTGAGCTGACTGACCTCGCCAGTTGAGCAAAAAGCAACATTCTAAAAAACATTTTGGTCCTTACTTTCAAGTCTCTGCAATAACGATTATTCCCATCCCTGTAATCTCCGCCAGCAGCACAATCCTTCAAGGCATCTGCACTCACACAATTCTGGGCTCTTGAGCATGCTCAATCTCCCCAACAACCATGGACCCTCTTTCAATACGAAACTTTTATAAATCAAATTAATTTGTACGTATTTTAAATAGATATACTACTCCAGGGGTTGTGTGATTATAGCTACTGTGGTTTGTAGCGACCACACTCATTACAAGTGTTGGTTCTTTGAAGAACTCCAGATGCGATGGTTGAAATGAACCCTGAGTTCCGAACACTGCCGCATACCATGAATGGGGGGATAAATCACCTGGGCGTTTT
>NW_025176658.1:0-2032 GCF_004010195.1 Chiloscyllium plagiosum | reverse complement strand
TGTAATATTGATCAGGATGGCAGGGGACAGCTCATGTGTAATATTGATCTGAATTGCAGGGGACAGTTCCTGTGTAATATTAATCTGGATTTCAGGGCTCAGCTCCTGGGTAATATTGGTCTGGGGAGCAGGGGACAGCTCCTGGGTAACATTGATCTGGATTGCAGGGGACAGCTCCTGTGTAATATTGATCTGGGGACCATGGGAGAGGTCCTGTGTAATATTGATCTGGATTGCAGGGCACAGCTCTTGTGTAACATTGATCTGGATTGCAGGGGACAGCTCCTGTGTAGTATTGGTCTGGATTGCAGGGGACAGCTCCTGGGTAATATTGTTCTGGATTGCAGAGCTCAACTGCTATGTGCTCCTGGGTAATATTGTTCTGGATTGCAGGGGACAGCTCCTGGGTAATATTGTTCTGGATTGCAGGGGACAGCTCCTGTGTAATATTGATCTGAATTGCAGGGCTCAGCCCCTGTGTAATATTGGTCTGGATTGCAGGGGACAGATCCTGGGTAATATTGGTCTGGATTGCAGGGGACAGCTCCTATGTAATATTGATCTGGATTGCAGGGGACAGCTCCTGGGTAATATTGGTCTGGATTGCAGAGCACAGCTCCTGGGTAATATTGTTCTGGATTGCAGGGGACAGCTCCTGTGTAATATTGATCTGGATTGCAGGGGACAGCTCCTGTGTAATATTGGTCTGGATGGCAGGGGACAGCTCCTGGGTAATATTGTTCTGGATTATAGGGGACAGCTCCTGTGTAATATTGATCAGGATTGCAGTTGACAGCTCCTGTGTAACATTGATCTGGATTGCAGGGGACAGCTCCTGTGTAATATTGATCTGTATTGCAGGGCTCTGCTCCTGTGTAATATTGATCTGGATTGCAGGGCACAGCTCTGGTGTAATATTGGTCTGGGGACCATGGGAGAGGTCCTGTGTAATATTGATCTGGATTGCAGGGCACTGCTCCTGTGTAATATTGGTCTGGATTGCAGGGGACAGCTCCTGTGTAATATTGGTCTGGATTGCAGGGGACAGCTTCTATGTAATATTGATCTGGATTGCAGGGGACAGCTCCTGTGTAATATTGGTCTGGATTGCAGGGCACAGCTCCAGGGTAATATTGTTCTGGATTGCAGGGGACAGCTCCTGTGTAATATTGATCAGGATTGCAGGGGACGTTCCTGTGTAATATTGATCTGGATTGCAGGGGACAACTCTTGTGTAATATTGATCTGTATTGCAGGGCTCTGCTCCTGTGTAATATTGATCTGGATTTCAGGGCACAGCTCCGGTGTAATATTGGTCTGGGGACCATGGGACAGGTCCTGTGTAATATTGATCTGGATTGTAGGGGACAGCTCCAGTGTAATCTTGATCTGGATTGCAGAGCACAGTTCTCATGTAATATTGATCTGGATTGCAGTGGACAGCTCCTGTGTAATATTAATCTGGATTGCAGGGTTCAGCTCCTGTGTAATATTGATCTGGGGAGCAGTGGACACCTCCTGTGTAATATTGATGTGGGGAGCAGGCGACAGCTCCTGTGAAATATTGATCTGGGGAACAAGGACAGCTCCTGTGTAATATTGATCTGGACAACAGGGATCAGCTCCTGTGTCATATTAATCGAGGGTGCTGGGGACAGCTCCTGTGTAATATTGGTCTGGATTGCAGTGGACAGCTCCTGTGTAATATTGGTCTGGATTGCAGGGGACAGCTCCTGTATAATATTGGTATGGATTGCAGGGGACTGCAACTGTGTAATATTGATCTGGATTGCAGGGGACAGCTCCTGGGTAATATTGGTCTGGATTGCAGGGCACAGCTCCTGGGTAATATTGTTCTGGATTGCAGGGGACAGCTCATGTGTAACATTGATCTGGATTGCAGGGGACAGCTCCTGGGTAACATTGATCTGGATTGCAGGGGACGGCTCCTGTCTAATATTGATCTGTATTGCAGGGCTCTGCTCCTGTGTAATATTGTTCTGGATTGCAGGGCTCAGCCCCTGTGTAATAT
>NW_025176657.1:0-2032 GCF_004010195.1 Chiloscyllium plagiosum | reverse complement strand
AGAAAGGGTTGGGAAAAGGTGGGTGAATAGAATGAGGAATGCTTCACAGGCCTTTGTTAAGGGAACAGATCAGGTCCAGATTCTCAGGCCATTGCTGACAGGAAAGCAAGGTAGTGAGAGCATAAACATTGCAAAGGATAACAGAGGGAGCTGATGACGTTGGGTGTTCATGTGGGATCAGAGTAGCGGTGCAACAATTGCTAGTTGCTCGGCAGTCGAAATGGATATATGACCACAAAAGGAATGGTAAGGTGATGGATCCAGCAGTCTTTGCTAAGAGAGAAGATTAGATGCAGAATCACTGACTGGTGTTTCAAGAACAGGTTGTGGGTAGGTCCACAGTCCGTTGCTAGGGGAAGAGAGTGCGCGTGAAAATGCAGTCTGTTGCTGGGGGAGCAGCGTGGAAACATTGCAGCAAGCCTTTGCTCAGGGAACAGAGAGGGTGTTTGGCTGGAAACCATTGTTAAGCGAAACGGTCGTCGTTTAAGCCTCCTTCTGTGTCCAGGGGAACACTGTGTTTGCGGGGTCACACACTGATGCTATGAGAAAGGTGGGTCAGGTGGTTTCAAAGGCTTTGCTTTGGAATAGTGTGGGTGCATTGCCACAATCATTTCTGAAGGAGGAAGTGTGGGTGGAATCAGAGCCCATTGTACAGGCTGTGGTGCTGCAGGCCTCTGCTTGGGAAAAGGTTGAGAATAGACCACAGTCTATTGCTCATTAAGTAGAATCGGAAGGGTCTGCAGGTATATATCCTGAGAACCGAGTCGCATTGGACTACTGACCTTTCCTTGGGGAAAGTAAGGGAGTGGAACCATTGATCATTGATAAGGAACAGAGTACAGATGCTACACAGGCCAATTCTAAGGGAACAGATTTTGTATGTGACTATTATGCTGCTGTGGGAACAGAGGGGTATGGTAACAGACCGTTGCTAGGGGAACAATGTGTGTGGGACAACTGACTGTTGCAATGGCAAGTGAGATGGGGTGGAGTAGGAGGCCATTGATATCGGACTAGTTATGTGGTAGGCCAAAGGTCCATTCCCAGAGGATTGGAGGGATAGTGTGACCGGGCATTGCTCGCAGAACAGAGTAGGCTTTGGGTGAGATAACTCCACAAAGACCATCATTCCCAGATAGTTGGAAAAAAAGAACCTGACTCAATGCTGCCCTTTGATGAGAAATTATACCATCCTCACCTGATATCCGATTGAAGCAAAGTAGGTGAAGAAGTTTCTCCTGAGCTCAGTCCTAAATGGTCTACCCCGTATTTTTAAGCTGTGTCCTCTGGTTCGGCACTCACCCATATGTGGAAATATGTTTCCTACTGCCAGAGTGTCCAATCCTTTCATAATCTTATATGTCTCAATCAGATCCCCTCTCAGTCTTCGAAACTCAAGGGTATACAAGCCCAGTCGCTTCAGTCTTTCAGTGTAAGGTAATCCTGCCATTCCAGGAATTGACCTCGTGAATCTACGCTGCACTCCCTCAATAGCCAGAATGCCTTTTCTCAAATTTGGAGACCAGAACTGCACACAGTACTCCAGGTGTGGCCTCGCCAGGGCCCTGTACAGCTGCAGAAGCACCTCTTTGCTTCTATACTCAATTCCTTTTCTTATGAAGGCCAGCATGCTATTAGCCTTCTTCACTACCTGCTGTATCTGCATGCTTGCCTTCATTGACTGGTGTACAAGAACACCCAGATCTCTCTGTGCTGCCCCTTTACATAAATTGATTCCATTGAGGTAGCAGACTGCCTTCCTGTTCTTGCCACCAAAGTGGATAACCATACATTTATCCACATTAAACTGCATCTGCCATGCATCTGCCATGCATCTGCCCACTCACTTAACTTGTCCCACGTCACCGTGTAATCTCCTAACATCCTCATCACATTTCACCCTGCCACCCAGCTTTGTATCATCAGCAAATTTGCTAATGTTATTGCTAATGTTAAGGATACATGATTGATTACTCGAGGTGAAGGAGCTAACATAGGAAGGAATTGATTGGTATTCTAAAAGTGATTAAGA
>NW_025176656.1:0-2032 GCF_004010195.1 Chiloscyllium plagiosum | reverse complement strand
CAGTCACTAGACTACACTCGGCGTAGTCACCAGAATGCGCAGGCTTGACTCTCCAAATCGCGCTGGACCCAGTCTCCAGGCTGCACCAGGCCTCATTCTCCAGATTGCACCGAGCCCAGGCTCCAGTTCACACCAGACCCAGTCTTCAGAATGCACCATTCCCATTCTCCAGACAGCACATTGCCCATTACACACTGGGACAAGTCTTCATGCCGCATTCATCTCAGTCTCCAGAACGCACCTCACCCGTTTCCCGGACGCACTGGGTCCAGCCTCCAGACCGCAACAGTCGCAGTCTCCAGACCACGCCGGCCCACGCCGGCCCACGCCTTGATAGATCAATTCATTGCTGTGGTCTGCATAGGTCTCCGTGCTGGACACTAACCTAGTCTGAGTTTATACGTCACTGCACTGCATGTGTCTGTATAGCTCCGAGAGATTAAAAGTTTATCTCGTCTGAGTTTACAGGTCAATGCACTGACGTATTCTGCACAGTTTTATTTTTGCAATCTGCAGAATGCCGGGTTGGACCGAGCAAAGCTTGATCTACAGATTGCTCTGTGCTGAACAGATATGTCTTCCAGTTTGATGAATCTCTTGGTGGAGTAAAAATGTGATGTAATTAAACATTTCAGCTGATATGGCAATGCCTTTAGATATTACTGTCGTGATTGTACTCTCCGTCTCTCACTCCCTTGATGGAGCAGTACAACCATGCATCGTACATCATGTTGATGAAAGTCCACTGTCCTGGCAGCAGCCATGGCATCTTCATTCGGGAGCAGTCAGCGCATTCGCATCGTCTTCGCGTCTCTATCTAGAAAGAAAGGATGGCCTAGCGAATACAGACCATGCCCCTGTAAAATGACTCAATGCACTTACACTCTCACCAGTCCTCACCGCTACCCGACCACATCAAAATGTTCCGTCTGTACTGAGAGCAATGGGGCCCCCGGGAACATCAGGGAGCTGACCATCAGGGAGATGGAGCAATACTTTCCATGTCTCAACGGGCTGAATATGCCCTTCCATTTTCTGTGTCACCGATATAAGAGATTAAACGATCTGATCCAATTGATGAGTAATAGGCTCGAATGGCTGAATGGCGTAATTCTGTTGCTTTTAAAACTCTGATTGGGCTGAATAGCCTGCTTTAGTATGGATGTAATTGGGAATGGTAACGAATATTTTGGCACCATCAGTGAACAGCACACATCTGACTTTGTGCTGATAGCCCACAGTGCCTCAGGGATGCCCAGTTTCAATTTGCTCGGTCCTTCAGAAGTATGCCCTACTTAGCAGGAGGTAGTTCCAATTAACACAGTGGACAGTATCTTCAGTATGAGGCTCAGACGTTTCCTCCGCCAGGACTGTGTGCTGGGTGCGCCTACAGATGCTTTTAGGGAAAGATCCATCTGTGAGAACTACTTTGATGAGATTGTTTCTCTCTTCTGGACTCCCACGTCCTTTCCCACAGTCTAGATGCTGTATGTTAGAAGCCTCTCCATGCTCACTCTTTCGTGAAACTGTGGAGACACCCTTGGTGATGGACACTGAAGTCATGCAACCAGAGTGCGTTCTGTGTCCCTATCACCCTCAGTATTTCCTCTGATTTGCTTTCAAATTCGAATTGAACTGAGTTATCTCTGAGGGGTGATGGCAGTAGACACCCATCATCAGGCGATTTCCTTGACCAGCTTTGACCTTTACCATGAGATTTCCCGGGTTCTGGAATGAATGTTGGGGGAATACGAGTCTAACTACTTTCCTGACCGCATCCTACGGTTTCCCCATCACCGGTGAGACAGGATATACCCAGGGTGGGTGATGAAATATTGCCCACCAGTTCTCGTTCTGTTAATATGACGGTGTCACACTGCTTCCTGACGGGACGTGTTGCACCGCAAAAGCACAGCACGTCAGGGAGCATCCAATGGGCAGGATAATTAACAATTCCGGCAGATAGCCTTGATTTGGAATGAGACTTGTGGAGCAAGGAGTGGCTGACAGATAAATGGAAGGGTTTGGGGTT
>NW_025176655.1:0-2031 GCF_004010195.1 Chiloscyllium plagiosum | reverse complement strand
ATTGGCCATGCTAAATTGCCCCATAGTGCCCAGGGATGTGCAGGTTAGGGTGGATTGGCCATGCTAAATTGTCCCTTAGTGCCCAGGGATGTGCAGGTTAGGGTGGATTGGCTGTGTTTAATGACTCTGTAGCGTGCGGTCTAGGTGGATTGGCTGTGTTAAATGACTCTGTAGCGTGCGGTCTAGGTGGATTGGCCGTGTTAAATGACTCTGGAGTGTGCAGGGCTGTGCTGACGAGGTGGATTGGCCGTGGGAAGTCGTGTCATACTGAAGTACAACATGGAAACAGCCCCTTCAGTCCAACCCGTCCATGCCGACCAGATATCCTAAATAAATCTAGTCCCTTTTGCCAGCATATCCCTCCAAACCCTTCCTATTCATATACTCATCCAGATGCCTTTTAAATGTTGCAATTGTACCAGTCTCCACCACTTCTCCTGGCATCCCTGGGTTGGCACAGACTTCTGAATGGTCCACTGTTGAGATTCTAGGTCAGATCAACTCTCATGCTAAGGTTTTTGGCAATGTATGTGCCAAGGATTGAATTAGAAACTTTAGAAATTTATCATGGCTAGATTAATTTGGGGGTTAATGGTTGTGCTATTATGAAGTTGCATTGTTTCCTAACTATACACAGGATATGCTTTCTTCCCTTCCCTTTTCTTTCCTTCATCTTTCTTGTGTTGCTGAGAATTGTTTTATACTTTCGACATGATCATTATATTCAATAAACGCGTCATTTTAATATACTCCTGAGGATTAACTCCCAGGCCTGTTCCCAGCAGAGCAAAGGGATCCTCCTCATGGTCTCTCAGCCCCTGCTATGTCTCAGGACGGGAACTCATTCTCTGTCAGCCATGTTATATGCACACAGTGGATTCATGTCACAAAGTCTGTGTCCTCTTTTCCCATGGCTTTACTGATCTTGTCACTTTGGTGGAATTTAAGGCGAGAGGGAGCGAGTGAGACCACGCGCCGCTCTTAAGTGCCTGTTAAAGTCGCCGGAGCCACTGAAAGTCCATGAGTGCAGGGGCGAGGGTGGGAGAGGCAGAATTGCGGTGATGTTAGGGGCCTGAGCTGTGTTCAAGCTGCACAGCGCACTCTTGTGTGTCATGGCCTCAAACACTTGGCACAGCTTACCATATGAAGTAAGAGATAGATTGATTCCCGGTTCTTCACGAGTAGTTTATCTGTTTCTTGGCCAAGCTGGAGGAGACTCAGTGAGGCGAACTAAACAGGGAGCAGAAAGCGACAGTGAGAGCACTGCGTCCTCATCACCCCTGACACTGGGGGACGGGGGGGGGGCACTACTGGGCAAGGCCAGCATTTTGTTCAAATTCCAGAAACATCACCATCCTCCTCCAATCGATCGGCAGGAGGAGGCCATTCGATCCATCATGTGTGGGCTGGCTCGCTGCACGAACAACTCACCTAGCTCTCCATCCCTTTCACTGTGGCGTTATTTCTCTTTGGATGACAATCCGATCCCCCCCACCCTCCCCACCCGTCTTCCCAGGAACATTGGAGACTGCCTCCAGCATTCTCACATCCTGACCAGCCGCACTGGAAACGGGTGCTTCCTCGCCGTGCCCTCTGCTTCCTTCGCCCATCACTTTGCCAACTTTGCCCTTTCTGCCACCTCCAGTGAGAGGCCACCGTCAGACACTCATTCCCCTCCCCTCCCTTGTCCGCTTTCCGCAGGGACCACTCCCTCCAAGACATCCTAGTCCTCCTTCACTCCCAACACCTCCCGCCTTCGTAGCGCCTCCCCCCTGCAACCACAGAAGCTGTAACACCTTCCCATTTACCTCCTGCCTCCTCAGTATCCAAGGGCCCGAACACACCTTCCAGCACTTTACCTGCACTTCCCCACAATCTAGTCTACTGCATTCACTGCTCACAAGGGAACTTCAGGTTTGAGTCCCACTCCAGGAGTTCACAGCCCAGGAAGGTCTTTACAGAAACAGATTGAGCATGAGCCACTAAATCCTTCGAACAGACACACTCTCACTCTCACACACACACACACAC
>NW_025176654.1:468-2031 GCF_004010195.1 Chiloscyllium plagiosum | reverse complement strand
AGCGATACTGACTCACCTCACACTCCTCCCAGTCTGTTACACACGATACTCACTCACTGCACACTCCTCCCAGTCTGTTACACAGCGAAACTGACTCACCGCACGCCCTTCCCAGTCTGTTACCCAGTGATACTGACTCACCGCACACTCCTCCCAGTCTGTTACACAGCGATACTGACTCACCGCACACCCCTCCCAGTCTGTTACACAGCGATACTGACTCACCGCACACCCCTCCCAGTCTGTTACACAGTGATACTGACTCACTGCACACTCCTCCCAGTCTGTTACACAGCGATACTGACTCACTGCACACTCCTCCCAGTCTGTTACACAGTGATACTGACACACCTCACACTCCTCCTCGTCTGTTACACAGTGATACTGACTCACCGCACACTCCTCCCAGTCTGTTACACAGCGATACTGACTCACCGCACACCCCTCCCTGTCTGTTACACAGCGATACTGACTCACTGCACACTCCTCCCAGTCTGTTACACAGCGATACTGACTCACCGCATACTCCTCCCAGTCTGTTACACAGCGATACTGACTCACTGCACACTCCTCCCAGTCTGTTACACAGTGATACTGACTCACCGCACACTCCTCCCAGTCTGTTACACAGCGATACTGACTCACCGCACACTCCTCCCAGTCTGTTACACAGTGATACTGACACACCTCGCACTCCTCCTAGTCTGTTACACAGTGATACTGACTCACTGCACACTCCTCCCAGTTTGTTACACAGGAATTGTTCGAATAAGGTTTGTAGGTCTGGCAGAAAGTGTGAAGAAAATTCAGAGTTATCGTTTCGCATCTAGCGACCCTTTCTCAGAACTGACGGTAGCTGGGAAAATGTCAGTTTGTTTGCAGAACATAGGGTGGAAGGAGGGGGTGAGGACTACACGAGAGTTGGGGAATTGAGTCCAGAGAGATAGAAGAACACTTGGACAGGCAGGTGAGTGGATAACAATCCTGCCCAGAGGGAGAATGGCTGTTAAAGGTGACTGTTAGTGGCTGACAGTGAGTTGTGTGTAATAGCAGACTGTGTGATCACAAGGTCTGCTGAGTGGGTGTGTCGGCTAGAACAAGGCAGAGGTCAAGCTCTATCGTTATTGAACTCGATATTGAGTCCAGAAGGCTTCAGGTTCCCTATCTGTCTGTCTATCTATCTGTCTGTCTGTCTGTCTATCTATCTATCTATCTGTCGGTCCTTCTGTCTACCTATCTATCTATCTGTCTACCTGTCTGTCTGTCTGTCTGTCCGTCTGTCTATTTATCTATCTATCAGTCCGTCTGTCTGTCTATCTGTCTGTCTGCCTGTCTGTACATCTATCTATCTATCTGTCCATCTATCTGTCTATCTATCTATCTATCTGTCCATTTGTCTGTCTACCTAACTGTCTGTCTGTCGGTCTGTCTGTCTATCTATCTATCTGTCTACCTGTCTGTCTGTCTGTCTGTCTATAGATCTATCTATCTATCTATCTGTCTGTCTGTCTGTCTATCTATCTATCTATCTATCTATCTATCTATCTATCTATCTATCTATCT
>NW_025176654.1:0-414 GCF_004010195.1 Chiloscyllium plagiosum | reverse complement strand
TCTATCTATCTATCTATCTATCTATCTATCTATCTATCTATCTATCTATCTATCTGTCCATTTATGTGTCTGTCTGTCTATCTACCTATCTGTCTTTCTGTCTTTCTGTCTGTCTGTCTTTATATCTATCTGTCTGTCTGTCTATTTGTCTGTCTGTCTGTCTGTCTATCTATCTATCTATCTATCTATCTATCTATCTATCTATCTATCTATCTATCTGTCCATTTATGTGTCTGTCTGTCTATCTACCTATCTGTCTTTCTGTCTTTCTGTCTGTCTGTCTTTATATCTATCTGTCTGTCTGTCTATTTATCTATCTGTCCGTCTGTCTATCTATCTATCTATCTATCTATCTATCTATCTATCTATCTATCTATCTATCTATCTTTCTAACAATCTATCTGTCTGTCTGTC
>NW_025176653.1:0-2031 GCF_004010195.1 Chiloscyllium plagiosum | reverse complement strand
TGTTCTCTAACTACTAAATAAAAACGGAAAGAAACAAAAGCAGAAACTGCTGGAAATGCTCAGAAGCTCTGGCAGCATCTCCGGTGTGAAAGGGGCACCAGTTTACGGTTCCCTTGTTTTTCCATACAACTGTCTTCAATAATGCTGCCACATTAGTCACTCTCCAGTCTTCTGGCATCTCATCTATGATTATCAACGATACAAATATCTCAGCAAGGGGTCCAGGAATCTCTTCCCTAGCTTCCCACAAAGTTCTGGGAAATACCTAATCAGGTCTCCAGGATTTATTTCCATTTTTCTACTTTAAGACCTCCGACACCTCCTTTTCTGTAAAATAAACTCATTTTAAGATCATATTATTTATTTCCCAAGTTTCTTAGCTTCTGTCTACTGTAAATATTGATGCAAAATATTTCCTTAGTGTCTCTGCCATCTCCTGTGGTGACTTGCAGGAAAGCCATGTTGATCTTTAAGGCCTGTATTCTCTCCGTAGTTATTCTTTTAACCTTAAAATAATTTTAGAATCATTTCGGATTCTCCTTAATTCTATTTGCCAAAGCAATTTTATGTCCCATTTTTTCCCTGATGATTTCCTGTTAAAGTATACTCCTACTGCCCTTATACCCTTCTCAGGATCACTCAATCCCAGCTGTCTATATCTGATGAATGCTCCCTTCTTTTTCTGGACAGGAGTTGCAATTTCCCTCATCATTGAGCTTTTCCCACGCCTTGCCCTTCACACAAACAGAAACATACCATCACTGAACTCTCATTGTCTCATTCTTAAAGGCCTCCCACTTGTCAGCCATCCCTTTACCTGTGAATAACCTCCCCCAACCAACTTCTCAAAGTCTAATACCATCGAAACTGGCCACAGTCTAATTTGAAACTTTCATTTTTAAATCAATGTTATCCTTTCTCATCATTATTATTAAACCAATAGAATTATGATCACTTTCCCTGAAGCCTGCCCCTATCGACACCTCAGTCACTTGCCCTGCCTTGGTTCCCAACAGAAGGTCAAGTATTGCGAACTGTCTCGTAGGTGCACCCACATATTGAATAACAACGTTTTCTTGTACACACTTAACCAATTTCTCCACATTCCAAGATCTTAACACTACCTCAAACTCTGTTTGGAAAGTTAAAATTCCCTACCATTATTCTTTTTTCTTACAAATAGCATAATCGCTTCAAAATTTCCCACTGACTATTAGGAGGCCCATTTTACAATCCCAGCAAGGTCATCACCTCTTTCTTATTTTTAAGTTTCATCCATATAACTTCACTGGGCAGTCTCCAAGAAATATCCTCTCCACATCCAGCTCTAATGTTCTTTCTAACCAAAAACACCACTTCATCTCCTGTCTTGCTCCTCTGTCTATATATTCTATAGCATCTATCTCCTGGAACATTAAGCTGCCAGCCCTGCTCACCCCTGAGCCACATTTCTGAAATGGTAATGATATCCTTGTCCCACATTCCCATCTATTCCCCATGTTCATCTGTCTCACATGTGAGGCCTCTTGCATCGAAGTAAATGCAGTTTCGCAGTCTTACCTCGCTCTTGCCAAACTGTTGTCTGCCTTGACCCCTAGAATTGCTCACCGCATCTCACCTCAAACATTTCTCTTTTCTCACGATCTTGTTGATTCCCACCACCCCCCTTACTAGTTTAAAACCTTCAGCATACTGCTAGCAAATTTCCCCACAAGAATATCGGTCCCCTTCCAATTCAGCTCCCTCTTATACAGGTCATTTCTATCCCTGAAGAGATCCCAGTGATTGAAAAATGGGAATCCTAACCCCTGCCGCAGCTCCTCAGCCACACATTAGCTGCTCTATCTGACTGTTCCTAATGTCAATATTCCATTAGTTTTTGAACAAACCCCAACATGACATTTGCTATCCTTATTGACAGTTGAAATTAAAAGCTAACTTTTTGTGGTTCGGAGATGCTGACTCCCTGTAGATTTCTGAATTCAATCTCTATCTTGGCCGTTAAAATGCATAACTTCACTGTTTATGTCT
>NW_025176652.1:0-2031 GCF_004010195.1 Chiloscyllium plagiosum | reverse complement strand
CTGTGACACGGAGAATGACACTGTGACACGGGGTATGACACTGCGACATGGGGAATGACACTGTGACACGGGGAATGACACTGTGCCACGGGGAATGACACTGCGACATGGAGACTGACACTGTGACACAGAGGATGACACTGTGACACCGGGAATGGCACTGTGACACAGAGAACGACACTGTGACACGAGGAATGACACTGTGCCACGGGGAATGACACTGCGACATGGAGAATGACACTGTGACACGGGGAATGACACTGTGACACGGGGAATGACACTGTGACATGAGGAATGACACTGTGACACGGGGAATGACACTGTGGCACGGAGAATGACACTGTGACACGGAGAATGACACTGCGACATGGAGAATGACACTGTGACAAGATGAATGACACTGTGACAAGGAGAATGACACTGCGACATGGGGAATGACACTGTGTCATGGGGAATGACACTGTGTCACGGAGAATGACACTGTGACACGGAGAATGACACTGTGACACGGAGAATGACAGTGCGACATGAGGAATAACACTGTGACACGGGGAATGACTTCGTGACATGAGGAATGACACTGTGACATGGGGAATGTCACTGTGACACGGGGAATGACACTGTGACAGGAGGAATGACACTGTGACATGGGGACTGACACTGTGACACGGAGAATGACACTGTGACACGGAGAATGACACTGGGACATGAGGAATGACACTGTGACATGGGGAATGACACTGTGACACGGGGAATGACACTGTGACACGGAGAATGACACTGTGACACGGAGAATGACACTGTGACATGGGGAATGACACTGTGACATGGAGAATGACACTGCGACACGGGGAATGACACTGTGACACGGGGAATGACACTGTGACATGGGGAATGACACTGCGACACGGAGAATGGCACTGTGACACGGAGAAGGACACTGTGACAGGGGGAATGACACTGTGACATGGGGAATGACACTGTCACACGGGGATTGACACTGCGACATGGGGAATGACACTGTGACATGCGGAATGACACTGCGACACGGAGAATGACACTGCGACACGGGGAATGACAATGCGACATGGGGAATGACTCTGCGACACGGAGAATGACACTGTGACATGAGGAATGACACTGTGACATGGGGCATGACACTGTGACACAGGAAATGACACTGTGACACGGAGAATGACACTGTGACATGGGGAATTACACTGTGACATGGAGAATGACACTGCGACGCGGGGAATGACACTGTGACACGGGGAATGACACTCTGACACGGAGAATGACACTGTGACACGGGGAATGAAACTGTGACACGGAGAATGACACTGTGACATGAGGAATGACACTGTGACATGGGGCATGACACTGTGACACAGGGAATGACACTGTGACACGGAGAATGACACTGTGACATGGGGAATTACACTGTGACATGGAGAATGCCACTGCGACGCGGGGAATGACACTGTGACACGGGGAATGACACTGTGACACGGAGAATGACACTGTGACATGGGGAATGACACTGTGACACGGAGAATGACACTGCGACACGGGGAATGACACTGTGACATGGGGAATGACACTGTTACACGGGGAATTACACTGTGACCCGGGGAATGACACTGCGACACCGATAATGACACTGTGACACGGAGAATGACACTGTGACACGGGGAATGACACTGTGACACGGGGAATGACACTGTGACATGGGGAATGACACTGCGACACGGAGAATGACACTGTGACACGGACAATGACACTGTGACACGGGGAATGACACTGCGACACGGAGAATGACACTGTTACACGGGGAATTATACTGTGACACGGAGAATGACACTGTGACACGGGGAATGACACTGCGACACGGAAAGTGACACTGTTACACGGGGAATTAGACTGTGACATGGAGAATGACACTGCAACACGTAGAATGACACTGTGACACGGAGAATGATACTGTGACAGGGGGAATGTCACTGTGACACGGGGAATGACACTGCGACACGG
>NW_025176651.1:0-2031 GCF_004010195.1 Chiloscyllium plagiosum | reverse complement strand
CATTCAATGTCTCCCCAATCTCTTTAGCCTCCACACACAACTTCCCACTACTATCCTTGACTTGACCTAATCCTACCCTGGTCATTCTTTTATTCCTGACATACCTATAGAAAGCCTTAGGGTTTTCTCTAATCTTACCAACTAAGGACTTTTCATGTCCCCTCCTTGTTGCTCTTAGCTCTCTCTACAGATCCTTCCTGGCTACCTTATAACTCTCAATCGCCCCAATTGAACCTTCGCGCCTCATCTTTACACAGGCCGCCCTCTTCCATTTAACAAGGGATTCCAATTCCTTATTAACCACGGCTCCCTCACACGGCCCTTTCCTCCCTGCCTGGCAGGTACATACTTATCCAGGACACTCAATAGTTGCTCCCTGAACAAGCTCCACATATCAATTGTGCCCATGCCTTGAAGCCTACTTTTCCAAGCCACGCATCCTAGGTCGTGCCTCACCGCCTCATAATTTCCCTGCCCCCAGCTATAACTCTTGCCCTGTAGTGCACACTTATCCCTCTCCATCACTGGAGTAAAAGTCACCGAATTATGGTCACTGTCCCTAAAGTGCTCACCTACCTCCAATTCTAACACCTGGCCTGGTTCATTACCCAGAACCAAATCCAGTATGGCCTCACCTCTTGTTGGCCTGTCTACATATTGTGTCAGGAAACCCTCCTGCACACATTGGACAAACACCGACCCATCTAACGAGCTCGAGCTATAGCTTTCCCAGTCAATATCTGGAAAGTGAAAGTCCCCATAACAACCACCCTATTACTTTCACTCTTCTCCTGAATCATCCTCGCAATCCTTTCTTCTACATCTCTAGGACTATTAGGAGGCCTGTAGAAAACTCCTAACAGGGTGACCTCACCTTTCCTATTCCTAACCTCAGCCCAAACTACCTCAGATGGCGAGTCTTCATCCATCGTCCTTTCCACCGCTGTAATACATGATATAGCTTTGGCAAATAGAATTAAGGCGAATCCAAAGATCTTTTACAAATACATTAAGGACAAAAGGGTAACTAGGGAGAGAATAGGGCCCCTCAAAGATCAGCAAGGCGGCCTTTGTGTTGGGGCCACAGAAAATGGGGGAGATACTAAATGAGTGTTTTGCATCAGTATTTACTGTGGAAAAGGATATGGAAGATATAGACTGTCGGGAAATAGATGGTGACATCTTGTAAAATGTTCAGATTACAGAGGAGGAAGTGCTGGATGTCTTGAAACGCATAAAAGTGGATAAATTCCTAGGACCTGATCAGGTGTACCCTAGAGCTCTGTGGGAAGCCAGAGAAGTGATTGCTGGACCTCTTGCTGAGATATTTGTATCATTGATAGTCACAGGTGAGGTGCCGGAAGACTGGAGGTTGCCTAACGTGGTGCCACTGTTTAAGAAGTGCGGTAAAGACAAGCTAAGGAACTATAGACCAGTGAACCTGACGTTGGTGGTGGGCAAGTTGTTGGAGAGAATCCTGAGGGACGTGATGCACATGTATTTGGAAGGGCAAGGACTGATTCGGGACAGTCAAAATGGTTTTGTGCATGGGAAATTATGTCTCACAAACTTGATTGAGATTTTTGAGGAAGTAACAAAGAGGATTGATGAGGGCAGAGCGGTAGACGTGATCTATATGGACTTCAGTAAGGTGTTCGACAAGGTTCCCATGAGAGACTGATTAGCAAGGTTAGATCACACTGAATACAGGGAGAACTCGCCATTTAGATACAGAACTGGCTCAAAGGTAGAAGGCAGAGGGTGGTGGTGGAGGGTTGTTTTTCAGACTGGAGGCCTGTGATCAGTGAGTGCCACAAGGATCGGTGCTGCGTCCTCTAACTTTTTGTCATTTACATAAATGATTTGGATGCGAGCATAAGAGGTATAGTTAGTAAGTTTGCAGATAAGACCAAAATTGGAGGTGTAGTGGGCAACCTCAGATTACAACAGGTTCTTGACCAGATGGGACAATGGGCTGAGCAGTGGCAGATGGAGTTTAGTTCAGATAAATGTGAGGTGCTGCATTTTGGG
>NW_025176650.1:0-2031 GCF_004010195.1 Chiloscyllium plagiosum | reverse complement strand
GTTTTGGACGTACTAGGATGTTTGATGGTGGACCAATCTCACAGTCCTTACCAGATATATCCAAGAACATTGTAAGAGGCTAGAGAAAAATTTGCGGGGTCCCTGATTAAAAATTCTTATCACCATTAACCACAGTTGAGATTCCTGAAGACTGGAGGATAGCAAATGTTGTGTGCTTATTCAAGAATAACTGCAAAACAAAATCCTGGGAACTATAGACCAGCAAGTTTAACATCCAAGGAATAAGATATACATGCATTTAGAAAGGCAGGATTTGATTAGGAATAGTAAGCATGCTTTGTGCATGGAGGTTTATGCCTTAAATATTTGTTAAAGTTATTTCATGATGCGACCAGGAAGGCTGACTAGGGCGGGGCGGTCGATGTCGAAAGGTGTGGTGCTGGAAAAGCACTGCAGGTTTGGAAGCATTCGAGGAACAAGAGAATCAATGTTTCGGGCATAAGCCCATCATCAGGAATACCCAAAACATCGATTCTCCTGCTTCTTGGATTTTGCCTGCCCTGACGCTCTTTTCCAGTGCCACACTTTTCAACTCTGATGTCCAGCATTGTTGTGCTCACTTTCTCTTCTGGTGGTAGATTTAGTCGATATGGATTTCAGTTACACCAGAACAAGATGATGCTTTTCAGCTCCTCGACCCTGATATACAGTTACAGGAGGAGGCCAATCAACGCCTCAGGCCTAAAAAAACTGCACCCGGCGTAGATCATGCAGCACAAGTATCCTGTTACACAGCAACAGGATCAGTCTATGCAGCTACTTGAAGTCAGTAACACAGGAAATGGAAAAGGCCACAAAGTGACTGGACTCTAGGATACACGGGCATAACACGAATCCATTTAGCTCCTCAAGCCTGCCCTTCCCTTCAGGAAGGTCAGTGCTGATATGCTTTTTTTATATTTTTTTTTAATAAAGCATATCAGCCCGGATAGAATGCTGGCCTTCATAACAAGAGGAATTGAGTATAGAAGCAAAGAGGTGCTTCTGCAGCTGTACAGGGCCCTGGTGAGACCACATCTGGAGTATTGTGTGTAGTTCTGGTCGCCACATTTGAGGAAAGACATTCTGGCTATTGAGGGAGTGCAGCGTAGGTTCACGAGGTCAATTCCTGGAATGGCGGGATTACCTTACACTGAAAGACTGAAGCAACTGGGCTTGTATACCCTTGAGTTTAGAAGACTGAGAGGGGATCTGATTGAGACCTATAAGATTATGAAAGGATTGGACACTTTGGCAGCAGGAATCATGTTTCTGATGATGGGTGAGTGCCGAACCAGAGGATACAGCTTAAAAATACGGGACAGACCATTTTGGACAGAGATGAGGAGAAACTTCTTCACCCAGAGAGTGGTGGCTGTGTGGAATGCTCTGCCCCAGAGGGCAGTGGAGGCCCAGTCTCTGGATTCATTTAAGAAAGAGTTGGATAGAGCTCTCAAAGATAGTGGAATCAAGGGTTATGGAGATAAGTCAGGAACAGGATACTGATTAGGAATGATCAGACATGATCATATTGAATGGCGGTGCAGGCTCGATGGCCTACTCCTGCACCTATTGTCTACTGTCTATTGTCTATGCTGTCGGCCTCAATTTCTCTTTCATGCCCAATTCTTTGTAGCCCTCGACTCCCTGAATGGTCTAAATCCATTAGCACTTGCTCCCACCACGCCAACCCCCATCATTTCAGTGATGTAGCTGTCTGGGATAAGAGGCCCCAACAGTCTCCACTCTCTGAGAGAAGTAAACACTCCCCACACATTTACCTTGGCCTATTGACATGAGCAAAAGATATGAACACAGCGTCAGAGTGACTGGTCCTGACATTACGACAGGATTTGACAGAACAAGGTATCAAGGAGACTGAACAAGATTGAACTTAGTGGGAATCAGGTGTAAACTCCCCACTGGTTGGGTCATTTAGAACACATTATGCCTGGTGGACATCAATCCTCTCATTCTATGATATCTCTGTGGGCGGTCCTCAGGGTAGCTTCTTTGGCACATCGTTCAGCT
>NW_025176649.1:0-2031 GCF_004010195.1 Chiloscyllium plagiosum | reverse complement strand
CAACCTTTCACCCCTCCCGATGATCCTAAAGTACTAAAAATTGTAGAGATAAAGGACTTGAAATAGACCATCGAAATAACTGGACATGGGGATGCAAATGCCTGGTTTGAATGGGTAAAGTGTACTGTAAAAAGTCTGAACAAGAGCAATTGCTATGCATGTGCCTCCGATAGGCCAGTGGCCCAGGTGGTTCCCTTTCCGCTCGGGTGTAAGCGAGACAGGAAGGGCATGAAATGTATGATAGCCCTGTATCAGGATAAGACTGCATGGAATGATAGGAATTGTACCTCCCTATCTCTGATGTTCCCTCCCTTGGAGAAGAAAGATTGAAATGACCCCCCCCCCCCCACACACACTTTTTCAGCCGCAGTCGGAAATCACAGGACGTGTGTGCGTTGACAAGGTACAAATTGGTCTAGAGATTTGGGCGAGCGGAAAGTGTTTACAGAGATTAAGAATGTCACCGAAACGGACAAGGGAGGGAACTAATCAGCACCAAAGGCTCCCCGAGCGGACCTGTGGTGGTATTATGGAGGCAAAATATTGAGACCCACCCTACCACCGGATTGGAGAGGGATATGTGCAATTGTACAATTGACAATTCCATTTACCCTGGCATTTGAGAAGGAAAAGATAGAGGGAAAAAAGGGAAGAGGTAAGAGATCACTGTTAGACACTTCTTTCGATGACAGGATTTATCTCGATTCTGTAGGAGTCCCTAGGAGGGTACCTGATGAGTGCAAGGCTCATAATCAGATTGCAGCAGGCTTTGAGTCAGCTCCCTTTTGGTGGGTTCCAATTAGTAAAAATGTAGATTGGATAAATTACATTTTCTATAATTAACAGCGATTTATAAATTATACAAGAGAGGCGGTTAAAGGAATATCAGAACAGTTTGATGCGACAAGTAGGATGGCATGGGAAAACAGAATGGCCCTTGATATGATTTTAGCGGAAAACGTCTGTGTGTGTGTGATGTTAGGAGGAAGATGTTGCACCTTTATTCCTAATAACGCTGCACCTGATGTTTCAACTACTCGGTCGTTAAGGGGATTGACTACTTTAGCAGAGGAACTGGCTGAGAGTTCAGGAGTCGACACATGTCTCACGGGATGGCTTGAATCATGGTTTGGAAAATCAAAGGGGGTGGTGGTTTCCATCCTTACTTCCCTGATAGTAGTAGCCGGGGTATTGGTAGCCATTGGCTGTTGTATCATGCCCTGTATACGAGGACCCACCCAAAGACTGATTCAGACAGCCTTAAGAAAACAGATACCCCTAAAATGGAATCAGGCAGAGGAAATTTGTCGATTACATAATGAGGGGATGAGTGAGACCAAGATGGATGAAATCTCCGGAATGATGCTTGTGAATTTTGGGGGCAATGCTTAAATAAAAAATGCAGAAGATAACAAATGGTAATTAAAGAAAAGGGGGGGAGGAATTGTGGGATATAGGTAAAGTAGTGTTACTTCTGCAATCATAATTATGTATGCAAGGTAAATGCACTCACACCAGGATATAATTATTTCAACCAAGAGCTGAGTCAACAAAAATGAAAACTATGTGTAGGAAATATATAATTGTTTTTGCATTAGCTAACATGTGCATACAAGAATGAAACGTGCCTGCAAACAATGGTAGATGGTAGAGACAACGAGATAAGGTGCTGTGAGGATGTAGGTTAAGCCAGAAATGCTTGCACAAGCAGTAGTTATAAGCATCTGTTTCCCACTTTCGCAAAAACATAAAAACCTCAATTAAAAGGTCATAAGGATCAATATGGTTGGGGAAAGGGAGGAAATGTCACAAGTGGGGGATTTAGATAGAGGTGATGGAGGATATATCTAACAATCGGCCACAGCAGCATGTGGTGAAATGACCAAGTAAAACTTATACATTTTTATGCACAAGGCCGGATAAGGCAAGAGAGAAACAATAGTAATGGGCACCGGGTTTGGAGTAGTGAATCTTATATAAGGTATGTATTTGCTCAATTCTGTGTGCCTTATTCCAGGCACCACGCTTGCA
>NW_025176648.1:0-2031 GCF_004010195.1 Chiloscyllium plagiosum | reverse complement strand
GAAATGGCCCCTTTGTCAACTCCTCCATACCGATCAGGTATCGCAAATTAACCTAATCCCATTTACCAGCATTTCGCCCAATCCTTCTAAATCCTTCCTGCTCATATACTCATGCCTTTTAAATGTTTAATTTTACCCACCATCACCACTGCCTCTCACAGCTCGTTCCATCCATGTCTCGGTTCAAAGCTGTAACCTGCAGTGGGGCCTGCTGTTTGTGGATGGAGGGTGTCCCTATGGGGACAGACAAGTGTAACGGTCAGGTGTACATTCTCACATTCCAAAATATAGGATCGAAATAGAATTAAAAATAAATACCCAGTTCCCTCGGACTTGTTAAACATTGGATTTGTCATGACATTCTTCGTTCCGCTTCCCGTGTCCCACCTGCAAGTAGTTTTTTTTTCCTGAATGAGTACAGAGCTACACACTGAGGATGACTTTCCTTCCTGACCGTGGCTATCCGCTCGACTGTAAAATATACAACAAACCTGAGCATTCCTTAAACCCACAGTGGGCATGACCCATTCTCACGGAGAGAGCAAATCTGTCAAATGACCCTTGATGATTTCCCATGGCTTCCCCCCGAATGTTCAGGTTGGATAATATTTATTAGATTCCAGTTCTCCGCCATTCTGAATGGTATAGCTCCCCCACCCCATAATCCGTCTCTTATCCTGGGTGTTCCTGCTTTACCTCTGAGTCTGGAACAATTGACAGCTGTTGGAACCGCTTATCCTTCTGTTGCTGTCTGCTGGATAAACTGGAGGGTTTTTAAATCTCTCTTTCCTACAACACAGTTCATAGCTTCACCTGGACAATCCCAGACTGTTCCTTTACCTTCCCCCACTTTGACAGTGATCCTGGATTTACTTTTCAGTAATGAAGCTGGGCTGACCTCTCAGTGAGGAAGCACTTTGCAGGCAGTAATCATAACTCAAGATTAACATGGAAAAAGGCAAGGATGAGGGGAAATCAAAGTTCTAAACTGTGGGAATAAGATCGGGTGTGATTAGACCGAGAGCAGAAACGTTTAAGTAAATCCATGTCAGAGCAGTGGGATGTATTGAAGGTGGAAACAGGGAAATTACAGAGCCACGTGTTCAATGAAAGATAAAAGGTGATTCTCGGAAATGCTGTGAACTCTGCATATCAGGGGATTTCAAGGATAAGTTCACTGGTAATGCAAAAATTGATGGAAAATGGAATTCAATCCATGAATGTGAGCTGATGCACTTGGCGAGACACAAAACACAAGGGATACATTATGAATGGCAGAAACCTGGGAAACACTGAATCAGAGGGATCTTGGTGCACATGAAGATCTTAAAGTAGTAGGACAGGTCGATGAAATGGTTGAGAAGGTATTGGGATTTTTTGGCTTTTAAATGCGAGACATAGAGTTGAGGAGCAGGGACAATATGTTGGCACTGTATACAATATTGGCGAGGCTTCAGCTAGAATGTTGGAGTACTTTGATTGTCTGAAAGAAGGTGGAGACTTTCCAGGAAGACTCCAATGTAGTAAAGTTTTGGGTATGAAGGGAGATTGGATGGACTGGGATTGTTTTCCTTGGAGCAGGGGAGATTGATAGGGGGCATCATTTAAAAGTATATTGTTATAAGGGGCATAGACAGCACAGAAGGAAATATGTTTTCCCCTTTGTGGTCTGGTTTGAGTTTTCCAGCGGAAGTGTTGTGACAATGTGGATCTTACTTCCTTAAAGGGTAGTCGAAGCAGATCCCCGATAGCATAGAACCCTTTAAATGTGCACTTGTAATGTCAGGGTTATGGACCTAATGCTGGAAAACTGGATGAGAATTGTGAGGCAATTGTTTCATGGATTCTATCGGGCAAAGTGCATTTTTATTTTCTGTGCAGTAAGTCTCTGTGTCTCCAAGCCATCTCCAACTCCCAGCTGGACCATTGTCTTTTCAACCAATACTTCCCCCAGAGCCATTGACTCCAACAATGATCCTGACTGCAATTGTCCCAAATTCTGTTACTGTTCGGGGTATCTTTTTGCTTTTG
>NW_025176647.1:0-2031 GCF_004010195.1 Chiloscyllium plagiosum | reverse complement strand
CAGTCCATGTGCACTCTCTCGGTCAGCACTCTCCAGCATTTACTAGGAGGTAGTGTCTCAAAGGACATCGAGCAGCTGTTTGGAATTTGCGTTCAGCAATCGGGGTAGAATCTTCAACAGGGGAGTGGGCAGATATTTGAAAGAATGTCTGGAAGATTTCGATTTGCAATAGGATACAAGCTATGCAACTGAAGGTACTCCACAGGGTTTATTTGGCGTCGGAGTGGCTTGCCAAATTTAAGAAAGGAGCGTCCCCAATGTTCCCAAATGTAAGCAGATGTGGGTACGCATACTCATTGTTTATGGCTATTCCATTAATCTCGTAGCAAATAGGGCCCTATAGCGAATGTTTTGGAAGGGGTCTTGGGAACCGAGGTCAAAGTAGATTTGATGTCCCGCCTCTTGGGTTTGCCAGATTACCCATCTTTGGGAAGAAATTGTTTAGTATTCTTTCATTTTGTGCTAGAAAGAACATTCTGATGAGGTGGGTGTCGGACAATCCCCAGGAATCTCGTGGTTGTGTAGGTTAGTTATGAAACACATCTCCCTGATCTTCCTTACATTTATCATGCACCAGAAAATGGAACTTTTTCATAGGACGTGGCGGTCCTTTTTGAACCATGTAGGCGCGGACTTATTGGCTATTTTGGTTAGGGCGTTTGTGTAACCATAAGCATTGTGTGTGGTGTCCCAAATGCCCCATGGCAGGAAGAATTCTGAACAAACACGGCTTCACAATGCCAGCTCTCGATACACTAAGGAGCCAATTGGGACCCACAGCCGGAACATACAGGAGGGCACAAGCCATATATCTTGCAATTGTTTCTGAGCTTGATAATGATGTCCATGGAAATCCAAAGATATGAGCACCAACTGGTAGGTTAAGGTACAGAAGGACGGATATTCATGTTATAATTGAATGATTACTTCACTGACAAATCGAATAAACGTGGCTCTTCTCAGCGAAATAGGACTAGCTTGAGATATCAGACTTTGGGGACAGTGTCCAATAACAAGAATAAGAACATAAGAAAAATATGCTGAGAGATAAGCTCAAATGGTCAATTATATCAGATGCCCAATCCGCCACACAGAATGAGACACCATAATGCAGAGGAGATATCCGTTTAGCTTGGAACACAGTGCAGACCAGGTTCGAGTACTGCTCGATACAACCCAGTACTCTGTAAAGAGAGTGCGTTCCACACCAGTCCGTGGGGAGCTATTCAGTGTATAACAATTAATTGCTCTGTAAAGCTGGAGCACTTTCCCTCGCAGCATGTACAGCTGCGTACACACACCTCCCCCTCCCTTGCATTTATCTGTAAACCAGGAGCAGTTACCCTCCCAGCATGTAGTGTTGTGTACACCAACCCAGTGCATTGATTTCTAAACCTGGAGGAATTACCCTCCCAGCATTTAGAGCTGTGCACACCATCCCAGTGCATTGATCCGTAAACCAGGAGCAGTTACCCTCCCAGCATGTAGGACTGTGTACACCACCCCAGTGTTTTGATCTTTAAACCTGGAGCAGTTACCCTCCCAGCATGCAGAGCTGTGTACAGCATCCCAGTGCAGTGAACTGTAAACCAGGAGCAGTTACCCTCCCAGCATGTAGAGCTGTGTCCATCACCCTAGTACATTGTTCAGTAACATTGTGTTAGATCACTGCCCAGTATGGGGAAACTTGCAGTCCATGCTGGAAGTGGCAGGATATGTAACTCCCCTCCATTTACAACTTCATACTTTCATTGTGCCAAGGTATGTAGAACATCTAGTCAAAAGGAAGGAGGAAGTTTTCTTAAGGTTGAGGAGGCAAGGATCAGACAGGGCTCTAGAGGGTTACAAGGTAGCCAGGAAGGAACTGAAGAATGAACTCAGGAGAGCAAGAAGCGGGCATGAAAAAGTCTTGGTGGGTAAAAGCGAAGATGTTCTACACGTATGTCAGGAACAAAAGGACGGCCAGAGTGAGGGTAGGGCTCATCACAGATCGTGGAGGCATTTTGCGTCATGAGTTGGAAGAGGTAGGGG
>NW_025176646.1:0-2031 GCF_004010195.1 Chiloscyllium plagiosum | reverse complement strand
AAATGGTTGTAGAAATCTGATCAAGTGATGGGAGCCCAGGGTACCACAGGGATCAGTGCTAGATCCCTGATTGTTCATGATATATATAAACAATGGAGATGGGAATGTCGAATTCTGATAAGTAAATATGTGCATGACATCAAGACTGGCCAGGTGATTGACAATGAGGAAAAAGGTCTTAGATTGCAGGAGGATATACATGAATTGATCATATGGACAGATCAGTGGCAAATGGAATTTAACCCTGATAACTGTGAGATGATGCACTTTCAAAGAAGTAACAAGACAAGTGAGTACTCAATGGTAGGACGGTAGGAAGCTCAGAGGAACAGAGAAGTTTTGGGGTGCTTGTCCACAAATCCCTGATGTTGCAAGGCAAGTCAATAAGTTGGTAAGAAAGCATATGGGACACTTGTCTCTATCAGTCTTAGCATAGATTATAAGAGCAGAGAGGTTATGTTGGAGCGGCACTCGTCTTTGGTTAAACCACAGCTGGAGTATTGTGTGCAATTCTGGTCTCCGGACAATAAGAAGGATGTGATTGCCCTGGCAAAAGTGCAGAGAAAAGTAATCAGAATGTTGCCTGGGATAGATATAAAACAAGCCTGAATAAGCTTGGGTTGTTCTTTTTGGAGTAGATAGAGGGGTACAAGATTATGAGGACATGGAAATGGTGAATAGAATACAGCTGTTCCCCTTAGTTGAAGGGTCACTAATAAAGGGCATAGTTCTAAGTGAAAGGCAGGCATTTTGAGGGGATTGGAAGAAAATCCTCTTCACCCAGACAGTCTAGTGTGGATTTATACTAATGATTGTTGATGTAGACTCAATGGGCTGAAGGACCTCTTCGGTACTGTGTGACTTTATGACTTTCAAAACATTCTACATTAGCTCGGGAACATTTTGAGATATTTGTTGATCGTGACAAGTACTTTTGCAACTCTGTCTTCCTTTAAAATTGCCTTTTTCTCTCATGCTGCCATTGCTCCATTTAAGGAGCATCAGATTTTGTATTATCCTGTCAAATCAGGTCTCCAGCTCTGTCATAATATTTTTAGTCTGCTGTATATTTAGGGTGCACTTCTGCCTCAGTTTTTTTCTTCCCTAGCATATTTGAAATATTACAAGCTCTATTTGCACAACATTTATGCATTTTAATATTGAGAATAATAGTCATTCACAATCACATTCTGCTTCCATTATCAGCACCGGTAGGTTAAAGAGCGCAGGTCATGACTCAAACGTGAGGGAAACCTGAAATCTGCAGGACCTTTTGAAATCAATACAGATCCCATTTTCACTGTAGCAAGGGCATTTACCCATACTGTGACAGTGTAGCATTTTTAGTGTAATTATAAATGCTCTAATGGGCACATAAAGTTTATAGAACTGTCAAGCAGCAGAATTACTTAAATCCTTAGTCCTTTAAAATGAACAGAATTGGCTGCTTGTTATATGAGAATTGAAAAGAAAAAATTGTTCCAGCTGTTGTGATTTCTTCTGGGAGATATAAACAAATAGCTATCATTATGTCATAATGCTTGATTGTTCAGTAATCTCTATTTTGGATCCTGAATTCACAGTTTGATTGACAGTGTTTAGAGGCTGTTAAAGGAGCAAATATCTTTGATATTGGTTTAGGAGTACAATTCAGTTTGTTTTTGTAAGGAATTAAGAATTTGAGGTAATTAAATGTCTTGAATGGGCTTTCATGAATGGGAGATTTTTACTATAGGAAAGGCTGGAACTGACATTTAGAACTTTATTGTATTTAATCTCACCATTTTTCTGTGGTTTTCTCATGGTAGATGCTATGTAAATTGACTTGGAGAGTGAAAACATGGTGGGTAGGTTGGCTGATATAAATTGACTTAATGCAGATGTGAGTCGAGAGTGTGGTGCTGGAAAAGTACAGCAGGTCAGGCAGCATCCAAGGAACAGGAGAATTGAAGTTTCGGGCACAAACCCTTCGTCAGGAATGAGACTGGGAGCCTTGGGGGTGGAGAGATAAATGGAAGGGGAGTGGGGCTG
>NW_025176645.1:0-2031 GCF_004010195.1 Chiloscyllium plagiosum | reverse complement strand
ATGTATAGATATCTGGCTCTGCATTTTTTTAAATGTTGCTTTCTACATTTCGTTTTTAATTCTGGCTCTGTTTTCTTTGTCCTTGTTGTCATAAAATAACAAGAAAGGGAAATTTAATGTAAATTTAACAAAATCAACATTTACTGTGAAATTTGAAAGCGAATGCTATGGTAAATGTAAAACTTTTCCGAACATTGCAAACATTTTGCTGAATTCTGCAGTCGAAGAGACAGCTTGTCTTTGCTGAACTTTTTAAACATTCAGCCTGGCCTGGCGAGCAGTCGAATTCAGCAGACAACATAAGCTATTCAGCTAAGAAAAACAACTAAGTTATGTCCACGGCAAGGGGATGAGAAAATAAGAACTTGAATGTTTCCCAGCCCTTGTCCTTGAGCGAGTGATAAGAAGAGCATAAAAGGAACACGTTAATTATGTTCAGTGCCCTTACACAAGACGTTTTTGCCAAGTGTATTGGCCCCCTGCAGTGGGTAAAAATAAAGCTTTTTCTTTGCTCTTGTTAGCATCTGAGTCCAGTCAGTGTAATTACCACGACAGTCAGTGATCCACCTGACTGAGATTCTCTGGACCAGTCTCTCACACAGTGGGGACTGTCATCATTTCCTGCTGGTCTTGGCATAGTCTATTTTTAAAAATCCACCTTCTCCATGATACTAATCTATTGGCCGAATGGATTTTGTTTAGCTGTTAGTAACCTAGCTCTGTAATATTATTGGGAACAAGTGATCTGGGCTGACAGCCAGTATCAGCACACTGCTCACAATGTATGATACCGAGACAAAGGGCTTGCAGTCTCGAGGCATTTCTAAATAAAACTTATAACTTCTGTCTCTCCACCTTCATGCTGATTTTGATCTATTTAACTTCACTCGCATCTCACACCTCTTCATCTGCCACTCAGTTCGTCGCGACCCTTTCTATTCTCTCTCATTTTATCTCTCTTCACTTTCTTTCTCTCTGTTTATTTCTCTCTCACACAATCTATCTCCACATACTCTCTCTCGCTCCAATTGTGCGGTTGACGAGCTTGTGAGCCCACGATGGACTGACTGACCTCCATTTGTTTTATAATATTTCCACGGTTCTGTGACCCACAATAAATACTTTCGGTGTCTGGACAGACACACTGGTCCGGTGACAGGTACAGTGCACAATTACCATTATCTCTTCATGTTCGTCTCTTATGTGCAGCTGTCTTGACATGTCTATTAAAAAAACAGACTGAATGGAATTCGAGCAGTCGGGATGACTTTCATCACGGTGTATTTCAATCAGGATTTACTGAAGGATGAGGTTCCACAATAATATAACAATGATAGAAAAACAGGGCAACACAATGAATAACAGTTGAGTACAACATGTGATTCCAAGTATGCCTCATGTTATTACCGCGAGATTATCAATCCAGACAATCAGCTCCTGTTCTGTGGGCCCAGGTTGAATCCCGCCACTGCAGATGGTGGAAATTCAATTCAATAATTTTATGATATCCCTGGGATTAAGAATCTACCTATGAGAATGAAATCGTTGCCGATTGTCAGAAAAATCCATCTGGGTCAATGATATCCTTCAATGAAGGAATCTTCCATTTCTCATCTGGTCGGGCCGACCGTTGACTCCAAACCCAAAGCAATGTGATTGACTCTCAATCGCCCTCTGAAACGGTTTAGCGAGTCAGTCAGATGTGTTACAAAATCTCAAAGAAATGAAACTGGATGTATTGACCTGGATACCGAAAAAGTGAACGTTAGAAACATCATTGTCAAATTTGCAAAGTCCTCCTTACTAACAATGAGTGCTCGTACCAAAATTGGGACAATTGTTTACAAGTCCAGTCAAGCAACAGCTTGACATAGGCATACGCACGGAATTTTACCTTACAGATAAAACCCAGACAGCACCATTACCATCCCAGGATATGTCCTGTCCCAAAGGCAGGACCGATCCGGCACACGAGGTAGCTCAGTGTGATAGAGTCGTGAGGTCAATGCTCTGGGAATCCCTGTGACCTGT
>NW_025176644.1:0-2031 GCF_004010195.1 Chiloscyllium plagiosum | reverse complement strand
ACTGTGGGAACATACTGATCACTGCGGGAATGTACTTATCACTGTGGGAATGAACTGATCACTGCGGGAATGTCCTGAACACTGCAGGAATGTACTGATCACTATGGGAATTTAATGATCACTGTGGGAATGTTCTGATCACTGCTGGAATGTACTGACCACCGTTTAAATGTATTGATCACTGCGGGAATGTACTGATCACTGCGCGAATGTATAGATCACTGGGGGAATGTACTGATCGCTGTGGGAATGTGCTGATCACTGTGGGAATGTACTGATTACTGTGGGAATATACTGATCACAGTGTGAATGTACTGTTCAATGTGGGAATATGTTGATCACTGTGATAATGTATTGCTCACTGTGTGAATATACTGAACACTGCGGGAATGTACTGATCACTGTGGGAATGAACGGATCACTGCGGGAATGCCCTGATGACTGCAGGAATGTATTGATCATTGATGGAATGTACTGATCATGACGTGAATGTACTGGTCACTCTGGGAATGTACTGATCACCGTTTAAATATATTGATCACTGCGCGAATGTACTGATCACTGTGAGAATGTATTGATCAATGTGGTAATGTACTGATCACTGTGGAAATGTATTGATCACTGTCGGAATACATTGATCACACTGGGAATGTACTGATTACTGTGGGAATATACTGATCACTGTGGGAGTATACTGATCACTGCGGGAATGTATTGATCACTGTAGGAATGTACTGATCGATGTGGGAATATAATGATCACTCTGGGAATATACTGATCACTGCGGGAATGTATTGATTGCTGTGGGAATATACTGATCACTGTGGAAATGTATTGATCACTGTGGGAATATACTGATCACTGTGGGAATGTACTGATCACTGTGGGAATATACTGATCACTGTAGGAATGTATTGATCACTGTGGGAAAGTTCTATTCACTGTGGGAATGAACTGAATTCTGCGGGATAGTACTAATCACTTTTGGAATGTACTGATCACTGCGGGAATGTATTGATCACAGCGGGAATGTACTGATCACTGCGGGAATATCCTGATCACTGTTGGAATGTACTGATCACTGTGAGAATGTATTGATCAATGTGGTAATGTACTGATCACTGTGGAAATGTATTGATCACTGTCGGAATACATTGATCACACTGGGAATGTACTGATTACTGTGGGAATGTACTGATCACTGCGGGAATATCCTGATCACTGCGGGAATGTATTGATCACTGTGGGAATGTATTGATCAATGCGGTAATGCACTGATCACTGTGGGAATGGACTGATCTCCGTTTAAATGTATTGATCACTGCAGGAATGTACTGATCACTGTGGGAATGTATTGATCTCTGTGGGAATGTACTGATCACTGTGGAAATGTATTGATCACTGTGGGAATATACTGATCACAGTGGGAATGTTCTGATTACTGTGGGAATATACAGATCACTGTGGGAATGTACTGATCACTGTGGGAATGTATTGATCTCTGTGGGAATGTACTGATCACTGTGGAAATGTATTGATCACTGTGGGAATATACAGATCACATTGGGAATGTACTGATCAGTGTGGGAATATGACCTACACTGTGACAATGTATTGACCACTGCGGGAATGTACTGATCACAGTGGGAATGTACTGATCACTGTGGGAAAGTTCTATTTACTATGCGAATGTACTGATCACTGTGGGAAGGTACTGATCACTGTGGGAATGTACTGATCACTGTGGGAAAGTTCTATTCACTGCGAGAAAGTACTGATCACTGTGGGAAGGTATTGATCACTGGGGGAATGTACTGATCACTGCGGGAATATCGTGATCACTGTGGGAATGTACTGATCATTGTGGAAATGTAGTGATCGCTGTGGGAATGTACTGCTCACTGCAGGAATGTATTGATCACTGTGGGAACATACTGATCACTGCGGGAATGTCCTGAGCAATGCAGGAATGTACTGATCACTGTGGGAATTTAATGATCACTGTGGGAATGTTCTGATCACTGCTGGAAT
>NW_025176643.1:0-2031 GCF_004010195.1 Chiloscyllium plagiosum | reverse complement strand
GCCGAGTGTCTGGGTCGGCACTAAGGCCGAGTGCCTGGGTCGGCACTAAGGCCGAGTGTCTGGGTCGGCATCAAGGCCGAGTGTCTGGGTCGGCACTAAGGTCGTGTGTCTGGGTCGGCACTAAGGTCGTGTGTCTGGGTCAGCGCTAAGGCTGAGTGTCTGGGTCGGCACTAAGGCCGTGTGTCTGGGTCAGTGCTAAGTCCGAGTGTCTGGGTCGGCACTAAGGTCGTGTGTCTGGGTCAGCGCTAGGGCTGAGTGTCTGGGTCGGCACTAAGGTCGAGTGTTCTGGGTCGGCACTAAGGCCGAGTGACTGGGTCGGCACTAGGGTCGTGTGTCTGGTTCGGCACTAAGGCCGAGTGTCTGGGTCGGCATTAAGGTCGTGTGTCTGGGTCGGCACTAAGGCCAAGTGTCTGGGTCGTCGCTAAGGCAAAGTGTCTGGGTCAGCACTAAGGCCGAGTGTCTGGGTCAGCGCTAAGGTCGAGCGTCTGTTTCCGCGCTAAGGCTGAGTATCTGGGTCAGCGCTAAGGCCAAGTGTCTGCGTCAGCGCTAAGGCTGAATGTCTTGGTCAGCCCTAAGGCCGAGTGTCTGGGTCGGCGCTAAGGCCAAGTGTCTGGGTCAGCGCTAAGGCTGAGTGTCTGGTTCAGCGCTAAGGCCAAGTGTCTGGGTCGGCGCTAAGGCCAAGTGTCTGGCTCAGCGCTAAGGCTGAGTGTCTGGGTCAGTGCTAAGGCTGAGTGTCTGGGTCGGCGCTAAGGCCAAGTGTCTGGGTCAGCGCTAAGGCTAAGTGTCTGGGTCAGCGCTAAGGCCGAGTGTCTGGGTCAGCGTTAAGGCCGAGTGTCTGGGTCAGCGCTAAGTCCGAGTGTCTGGGTCGGCGCTAAGGCCGAGTGTCTGGGTCAGCGCTGAGGCCAAGTGTCTGGGTCGGCGCTAAGGTCGAGTGTCTGGGTCGGCACTGAGGCTGAGTGTCTGGGTCGGCACTAAAGCCAAGTGTCTGGGTCAGCGCTAAGGCCGAGTGTCTGGGTCAGTGCTAAGGCTGAGTGTCTGGGTCAGCGCTAAGGCCAAGTGTCAAGGTCAGTGCTAAGGCCGAATGTCTGGGTCAGCGCTAAGTCCAAGTGTCTGGGTCAGCGCTAAGGCCAAGTGTCTGGGTCAGCGCTAAGGCTGAGTATCTGGGTCAGCGCTAAGGCCAAGTGTCTGGGTCAGCGCTAAGGCCGAGTGTCTTGGTCGGCGCTGAGGCCAACTGTCTGGGTCAGCGCTAAGGCTGAATGTCTGGGTCAGCGCTAAGGCCAAGTTTCTGGGTCAGCGCTAAGGCCGAGTGTCTGGGTCAGCGCTAAGACCGAATGTCTGGGTCGGCGCTAAGGCCAAGTGTCTGGGTCAGCGCTGAGGCCAAGTGTCTGGGTTGGCGCTAAGGCCAAGTGTCTGGGTCAGCGCTGAGGCCGATTGTCTGGGTCGGCGCTAAGGCCAAGTGTCTGGGTCAGCGCTGAGGCCAAGTGTCTGGGTTGGCGCTAAGGCCAAGTGTCTGGGTCAGCGCTTAGGCCAAATGTCTGGGTCAGCGCTGAGGCCGAGTGTCTGGGTCGGCACTAAGGCCGAGTGTTCTGGGTCGGCACTAAGGCCAGGAGTCTGGGTCGGCACTAAGGCCGAGCGTCTGGGTCAGCACTAAGGCTGAGTATCTGGGTCAGCGCTAAGGCCACGTGTCTGGGTCAGCGCTAAGGCCGAGTGTCTTGGTCGGCGCTAAGGCCAACTGTCTGGGTCAGCTCTAAGGCTGAATGTCTGGGTCAGCGCTAAGGCCAAGTGTCTGGGTCAGCGCTGAGGCCGAGTGTCTGGGTCGGCGCTAAGGCCAAGTGTCTGGGTCGTCGCTAAGGCCAAGTGTCTGGGTCAGCGCTAAGGCCGAGTGTCTGGGTCGGCGCTAAGGCCAAGTGTCTGGGTCAGCGCTTAGGCCAAATGTCTGGGTCAGTGCTAAGGCCGAGTGTCTGGGTCAGCACTAAAGCCAAGTGTCTGGGTCAGCGCTAAGTCCAAGTGTCTGGGTCGGCACTGAGGCTG
>NW_025176642.1:1226-2031 GCF_004010195.1 Chiloscyllium plagiosum | reverse complement strand
CCTCATTTGTGTGTTTTGCCTCATTGAGGATTTCGAAGTTATCCCCTCTATACAAACGTTCCGTGCTTTTGCACCATTATACAAAAGATGCAGTACAATAACACCCAACGCTGTTTCAGTCTACTTGTACAGATATTGACACCTGGAAACAGCACTATGCACTCTCTTTGAGTCTGGAAAATAATTTGCTACATTTCCACTCTTATGGCTCTTTTCATTACATTGGCTTCTGTTCTTCACGGAATCCGATTCAGCAGATCTTGTCACTGAGTCATTTCTTTGTATGTGTTCAGATCATGTGAGCAGAATATCACAATCCATAACCCAGAAATCAGACCATACTCAGGGAACCGTACTCTGCTCTTGATCATTTCATGAACACCAGGAAGAAATATCTATGATCTTCAAAATTTACTCACCTGTTTTTCAGAAGCAAGATAAACAGTTCCAGGTTTCTGCTTTTGTTGTCACACGGACCAAGGTTGTAAATGCTGGAACCAGTTGAGTCTGTCCGCTCTCCCACATCCATTTTCTCCCCAGGAAGTGTTAAGATGATGGTCTTAATCGGATTCTTCTAAAGAGAAGAATGTTTTTATCCATTGATTTCTGGTTTATGGGCCCACTAGGCTCCCGCTGGACCTCTGTGTTAGCGCTGATCACAGCAGTTTCCCGCAGTCTTCAGCTTTTTTGTAGCAAGTCCCTTCGAGGATGACATCAAAAGATATTCGCTGTTACTGTATGATACTCTACCAATGGAGACAGCTCTATCAATGGAGGCAGCTCAGTCCGTTGGGATGGGATAATT
>NW_025176642.1:0-1184 GCF_004010195.1 Chiloscyllium plagiosum | reverse complement strand
CAATACCAGCGGCACCACCCTAACCCAGGAAAGACCTGTCTCAGAAGTCCATTTGGTAAGTTTACTTTTCAGACTCTGGTCACCATGCTCCACGAGCCCTGCAGCCTCTGGGCAATAAGCACAGTGAACTGTGAATGTATGGAATGCGTTACCAGTGGTAGTGGTGGAAGCAGAGTTATTGGGGACATTGAAGCGACTTCCGGCTTGCACATGGATAGCAGTGAATTTGGTGGATCCCAAAATGAGAGCGTAATTCCTCATTAATATCTCCAATAAAATGGGGGTGGAGGGAGGAGGGGCATTGTCAGAAGGTAGACAAAATCAAATACCAAAGCAGGTAATAATCTCCTTGAGAAAAATATTTACAACAGTTTTAGCAGTAGCGTTGGAAGTTTGGTAAGCTTCAACCCATCAAGGAAAAGAAAATCAACAATGACCAAAACATACTTATAGTGCTGACACCTTTGCAACTCAATGAAGACTTTAAACATCTTTTGCGTTGGCATTAGGTGGTCAGAAGTCGACTCATCCTTGTCAGAGAACATAGAACATAGAAAGTACAGCACAGAACAGGCCCTTTCATCCATTATGTTGTGCCGAGATTTAATCCTAATGTAAAATATAGTAACAACCTACATACCCCTCAATTCACTGCTATCCATGTGCAAGCCTGAAGTTGCTTCAATGTCCCCAATAACTCTGCTTCCACCACTACCACTGGTAACGCATTCCACACATTCACAGCTCTCTGTGTTAAAAAAAAACTACTTCTGACATCTCCTTTATACCTTACTCCTAATATCTTCAAACTATGAGTTCTCATACCAGTCAATCTTGCCCTGGGGAAAATTCTCGAGCTATTGACTCTATCTATTCCACTCATTATTTTGTACACCTCTATCAGGTCTCTTCTCTTCCTCCTTCTATCCAGAGAGATATCCGAGCCTATTCAACCTTTTTTTCATAAGGCAAGCAGCATCCTGGTAAACCTTCTTTACACCCTCTCCCATGCCTCTGTATCTTTCCTATAGTAGGGCGACCAGAACTGGACACAATAATTCAAGTATTGCCTCACCAGGGTCTTGTAGAGCTGCAGCACAACCTCACGGCTCTTAAACTCTATCCCCTGTTAATGAAAGCTAAAACACCAGAGACTTTCTTAACAACCTTACCCACTTGTATGG
>NW_025176641.1:0-2031 GCF_004010195.1 Chiloscyllium plagiosum | reverse complement strand
ATTCCTCCAGACAATAGAAAGTGCTTTAACCTGTGTGCCAGCATGGACCAGACATGGTCTTGTGTCATGGCCTCCACTCTTGGCTCTGGGACATCGCATCACGCTATCAGGTAGGGCCTCCGGGAAGGAAAGCCTGCAAAGTGAAATGCCAATTTACTCCTGTCTGCCATCTCCAGGGCAAATGGCAGGAACTGCACAGGGCAATTCCAACTTGACACAATGAGATTTTAAAGGAATGCCGATCTTTCAGCAGACGGCTGCTGAACACCAAGTTATTCCAGAAACACCGCATGGTAAGGTGGGGTAGAAATTGAACATGAGACACACCATTGGGATGGTATAGGTAATTAATGAGGTACATTTGGTAAAATGTGGCAAGAGAATTCACTAGGCCTTGCAGTGACAATCCCTCCAAAAAACCTGATGCAACAAGGACTTCGCCAAAGAATCCTTAAGATTCAGCCCTTGGTCATTGCTCCTATAGCATTGTATAACTTTAATTCTAATTGATATCATGTTACAAACATAAAATTGGAGAACCAAAAGATATTATATATCTGAGAAATCAGAACTGAATCTGTGAAATCGTGCAGAGATGCTTCAGTGTGGTTTGGACAAGCTGAGTGGGCAAATGCACAGCAGATACAGCATAATGTGGATAAATGTGAGGTTATCCACTTTGATAGCAAAAACAGGAAGACAGATTACTATCTGAATGGCTATGAATTGAGAGAGGGAGTCTTTGCACACCAGTTTCTGAAAGTAGTCATGCAGGTGCAACAAGTGGTAAAGAAGGCAAATAGTATGTTAGCTTTCATAGCGAGAGGATTAGAGTGCAGGAGTAGGGATGTCTTGTTGCAATTATACAGGGCCTCAGTTCTGGTCTCCTTATCTGAGAAAGAATATCTTGCTATAGAGAGAGTGAAGCAAAGGTTTACCAGACTGATTCTGGGATGCAAGACTCAGACATGAGGAGAGACTGGAATGGTTAGGATTATATTCACTGGAACGCAGAAAAATGAGGGAGTATGTCACAGAAACCTATAAAATTCTACCAAAACTAGACAGGGTAGATGCAGGAAGGATGTTTTCGATGATAATGGAGTTCCAGAAGTGGGGTCAAGGTCTAAGGATGCAGGGTAAACCATTTAGATGAGATGCGGAGAAATTTCTTCACCCAGAGAATGATGAGTCTGTGGAGTTCACTATCACTGAAAACAGTCAAGGCCAAAACATTGCATGATTTTAATAAGGGATTTGATATGTACTTAGGGCTAAAGGGAGCTAAGGTATTGGGGGAAAATGGGAATAGGCTATTGAATTGGATGACCATGTTGGTGGAGCAACTTCAAAGGGCAGAATAGCCTATTCTTGCTCCTATTTTCTATGTTTCTATCAAAAGGTTGATTTTTTTAGACACTTAAGCTGTAATAAAAATCCTGCAAAGGTACAATTCATTTGCTGGGCATGATTGAATGTGATTATTCCGGGTCATCACACAATGGGCAGCTGTCGGTTTGATCCCTCACCACCATTTCAGCTAAAACAGGAAATGAAGGTTCAGTCTGTGGTCACATTAGAGTGACCTGCCCTTTTAGCACCAGACACAGAGTTCATAATGAGTACACACTATTGTCTATCCTTGACAATAGCCTTCAGTGCAAGTGTTTGATCTAGTTATTAAACTCATCCAACTTCATAGTTCAAAATTGAATGTGTCAGTATGAAGGAAACTTGGTAATATAGTTATTATAAATTAAATAATGACAGTATTCAAATCACCATGACTTCAGTTATTAGAAAACCAGATGTGGCTGTACAGACTAGGCAGGAATTTCTCTTTATGGATGTTAACCAATTGGGTCTGTATTTTCATCATTTCCTAGTTAATGTTTAGAACAGTTCGATCAAGTTATGTATTGTGAATTATGTTTAGTTTGAAAATTTGAGTTTATTCACTCTGATTTGGAGCAGTATTGAAGATATTAACAAAGTGGCCCTGGGTTTCGTAGGAAAAAAAAGAGATCAAAA
>NW_025176640.1:0-2030 GCF_004010195.1 Chiloscyllium plagiosum | reverse complement strand
GTTGTGCAGGTCAGGTGAATTAGCCATGCTAAAATTGCTCACAGTGTTCGGTGCATTAGTCAGAGGGAAATGGGTCTAGGTGAGTTATTCTTCGTCGGATCAGTGTGGACTTGTTGGGGCTGTTTCCACACTATAGGGAATCTAATCATCTCTTGATTGTCCCCAGCCTTAATGTAAATCATTCACTTGTTGAAACTTTTCCTTCTTTTGAAAATGAAGCATCGAGATTTCATAGTCAATATCATGGGAATGAGTGACTTGCGCCATCCTAAACCGGGTCTGCTGAGCCGGTTTAAGATTGTCCCAATATCAAAATTCTAGGGTTAGTTCAAAATAGTTAAGTGTGGTTTGAAATCTTTGTGTCATGTTCTCATAATTTGTGGACAGCCAATATTCATTTCCAACTTTTCTGCTCAAGATCACCATCAGGTTTCTAACCTTAATTCTAATTAAGTGGAGCTGGAAATCATGCCATTTAATTGGGCACAACATCAATAATTTTTTTTTAAAAGAAAGAGAATACAATATATTACAGAACTAATCTAAATTTTAGATATCATAGATGTTTTCAGAAGGAAAACTTCAAAGAGTATTACATCCCATGAAAACTTCATTTATAAGACTAGGTTTGCTTAATTCGCCCATGCCTGGGCTTTTCCATATAAAATAAGAAAATAATGGGTAGGAAGGGAATCTCTAGTGCATAGTTGAAAATGAATGAGCTATTTGCCAGTATGGGCAATATATTTACTCCAGTGGGCTGTTTGAGTTTGATTAGTTTGAGAATTATTTATTTCAAAATTGCTCTAAGGGTTTCTAGCCTGCTGAAGAGCACAAATCATGGCCTCAAATAAGGTATTCCTGCAATACTCAAACCAGAATATGGGTGATCTCAACTAGATTAATTTATGTTTCCTCTTTGGTGCTGCCTATTTTAATTGAATAAATGCATATTGTATATACGTATATACAAGGAGGAAATGGTTTATATTTTATTGCAATGGACACTTCGCGGTCTCTAATCTTGCAAGGGGGGAGAAGATAAAGATCGAACTTGACCTGCTGTGTGGACTTGCCATTGCCAGCATTGGTGCACAAGAAGGGACAGCTGACCTGTCCGATCCTGAGCAAACAGACACTGTGCAACAACTCAGGGCCAAATTATGTAATCATGGATTTTTCACATACCACCAGGAAGTCACAAAGATAGGTCCGCTTCTTACTGGGAAGATCCCTCTATTATCTATGCTATACCTGGATTTTTTTCTCAGTTACAATAAGACAACTAACTACCTTGTTCTGAATAGAGCAAATATTCCTCGTACTATAGCTGTCAGAACACTATTTCCAACCTGACCAATTACCTGGCAATGAGATCATAATTCCCCTTTTAAACATACAGTTTCTCCTAACTTCTGTGCAGAATGGAAGAATCCAAAGACCATATCAAGAAGTAAAACACACTCATTGGCGTATGCAGCTCTTCATGTTCTTTCATTAGGAGAGTCCTTAAGAATTATTAGCCATCAAGACCATAATTATTTCATTTGTGGACTCAAGATTTTGTGAAATGAGACTACTGCTGCCTTAATGAGACTACTGCTGCACGGCGGCACAGTAGTTAGCACTGCTGCCTCACAGCGCCAGAAACCCGGGTTCAATTCCCGACTCAGGCTGTGTGGAGTTTGCACATTCTCCCTGTGTCTGCGTGGGTTTCCTCCAGGTGCTCCGGTTTCCTCCCACAGTCCAAAGATGTGCAGATCAGGTGAATTGGCCATGCTAAATTGCCTGTAGTGTTAGGTCAGGGGTAGATGTGTGGGTGGGTCATGCTTCGGCGGGGCGGTGTGGACTTGTTGGGCCGAAGGGCCTGTTTCCACACTGTAAGTAATCTAATCTAATAGAAAGTAGGGACATGCTTTCAGAATTGCGCCTATTTGCCCAACAAAACCGATTATATACATGCGAAGGAAGGTGGATTTTGCACTAGAGGAGAAGGGAAATGCATTATGGGGATCACTGATCTTATTGAA
>NW_025176639.1:0-2030 GCF_004010195.1 Chiloscyllium plagiosum | reverse complement strand
CAGCCATGCCCCGATATCATAATCACACTGCAAATGAAATCCAGTGAAATTTACTTCAATACAGTTGATTGACATTGATAACATTAACAGCATGACCCTTACCTGCCCTCTCTGATCCTTGAATAACCATCTGAATTGCATGTCACATCATATTCTCTGTTATCATATCCATGCCATTTGTCTGTTATCACTCATGTTGTCATAAGAAATTTTCGGTCAGATTATGGACTAGGAAAGTTCTCTACATATGTTACTGACATTATAATCACTGATCAGTAGTTACAGACTATATGTTTCGATTTATAAGCCGAGAAGGTTGTTTAAGTTCTGACAATCCTTTGACATTACTGCCATATCTAAGGCAAATTGAATGATTACATTCAATCAATCTACCATCTCAAATATTTCTTCCTGTTCACCCACCACACATATCCCATGCCAAATGTGTAAACTTTAAAATTCTTTTAAATTTTAATAAAATCATTATTGAATTCAATGGGGTTAACTGGAGCTATTTGTTCAGTGACTGTGATTAATATCAATCTCAGTGGATCCTAATTATGGCAGTGGAGAGTTTCCATGGTTGAAATATAAATGGGCTCTGTTCAATGTGCTATCACATAGTGTGAGTAGGAGCATCACTGACAGCACTAACAGGGGTCAGCAGCTGGAGAGAGAGAGCGAGAGAGCGGGAGGAGAGATCAGAATCTGAGAACATGAGGCTGGAATGTTCCAACAGTGGATCAGAATCTGAGAACATTAGACTGGAATATTCCAACAATGGAACAGAATCTGAGAACACTAAACTGGAATGTTCCAACAATGGACAGGAGTTTTTCCTCTGGTCTTTACTGGCTTTCTCGACCTTGGATATCATTAGCATCACGGATCCAGGATATCCTTTGGATTATTCAAGGTGGCTACTACCCCATCCTTGCGATAATTGGTGTTCCTGGTAAGTCATTATATTTGTCTACTAAACTGGGTTGAACTCAATTTCTGCTCATGATATGTAAATTTTGGAAAGTGCAAGTAAATGTCTTCAGTTCCAAACAAAAAATCCTTTCCTTATAAATTATAACTATCAAACTACTATTTATAAATTACTCACTGATATGCGAGAAGTTCACAGAATGTTCTCAGCATACAAAGACTGCCTGAAAAATAGCTCCTTTAAAAGTATATTCATTGATTAGTAACTAGTGAAGCAGAATCCCCCAGAAGAAAAGAAGACAGGACTATGGAGAAGAACCGAAAGCTTCTTGGTTTTGAGATAAGAAATTTTATTTTGTAAATCTTAATTAGGAGTCTAATCGGACTCGTATTGTGGAGGGGGAAAGGTCAAAGTTAGGTTAGAGGAAGAAGTCGTAAATATTCGTTCGATTATTATTCTCTGTAATACTTTAAGAAATAAAGTTGTTAATTTTTACTTTAAATCGTTCTTAGACTGTAGAATTATCACGTATTACTGCATTGGATAAATCTTTTCTGCGTTGCTGGTTTGAATTAAGCAGAAGAATTTATCCTGAATTGTAACACCACAAACTCCCAGCAATGTGTTTTACTCTTTACTGTCCTGTGGAACAACTGAGCCAGCCATTCAGTTTAAGATTGGCGTAACATGTTGCCCTGACCAGGGCTGCATACATCCTGTGAGAGAAGAACAAAAGTAAAGATAGCTCCCTTCCTCTACCTGTTTCCCGTATTTGTACAGCTCATTTCTATTCAGGTAGGTGATCATTACATCGTTTAAGTGTATTCGATCTCATTGAAATTCTGCACGAGTGTGATGCACATCTCCATAGGCAACTCCTTTGCTGGCTTTATTGATGCTGACGTACAGATATAAGGAACTTATAAATTCCATGTCCGTCGTAGTGCATAGAGAAATAATGGCGTTTTATAACACAGGAAGGAAACGGCGATGTCTAAGTGAGAGAAAAGGATTATTTTGATCATCCCTGAGTGTGCTGAGGCAGCATTTCGGGTACTGTGGTTAGACTTTCTCTCAAGTCTCACCAGACTAATCC
>NW_025176638.1:0-2030 GCF_004010195.1 Chiloscyllium plagiosum | reverse complement strand
ATGACATCACCAACCCAAAGAACCCAAACATTTAACAGAAAGCAGGAAGTTTCAGCATTGTTTTGCCCGAGGCCCAATGAGGATGTTACCTAGTACGGTAACGAAACGTCTGGAAATGAACCTTCCAGCTCAGTGAGCAAACTTACATCCAAAACCTCAACCTGAGCTACAAATCTTCTCAAAACCCACTAAGCAGTGTGTACTATATACAAGATGTACGGAAGATATTCATCAAAGATCATTCGACAGCAGCTTCCATGCTTATAAAGCAATTTGATGCTCATGGTCCTAAATAAGAGATTCTGCTGACACTGGAGAAAGAGGCTAGTCTTGTGTCACATAGGAGTTTTCAGGAGTACAGGACCAGAGGGATCTGTGTGTTTCTGTGTACAGATCACTGAAAGTGGCAGGCCAGTGGAAAGCATTGTCAGTCAGGCATAACAGTACTCCCGGCTTCATTAGCAGGGGCATAGAATGCATGGAGAAAGTGAGGACTGCTGATGCTGGAGATCAGAGCTGAAAATGTGTTGCTGGAAAAGCGCAGCAGGTCAGACAGCATCCAAGGAGCAGGAGAATCGACGTTTTGGGCATGAGCCCTTCTTCAGGAAATGCATAGAATGCATGAACAAGGAGGTGATGTTGAGCTGATACAAGAAACTTATCAGAATTTCAGCTGGAGTACTGTCTACAGTTACTACGTTATAGGGAAGATATGAACACTTTGGAGAGAGCACAGGAGCAATTTACAAGAATGATTGAGGGATGGGAATGTCAATGATGAGGATGGACCAAAGACATTGAGACTGTTCACCTTGGACAGAAAGTGGCTGAAGGGAGAATTCATCATGGTTTTCCAAATAAGGAGTTCACTCAATGGGGAGAGGTTGTTCCCATTGGAAAAAGGCACAGGAAGAAGAGGGAAGGAATTGAAAGTGATCAGCAAAATAATGAAGGATGAAATGAGGAACAGAACAGCTCTCTGTGTGTTGTCACAGTTTGGAATGCACTGCCATTTTCAATTAAGGCATTAAAAAGGGCATTGGGTGAATATTGGGGAAAGAGAAAGGAAGGTGCATGGTTAGGGAGAAAAAAACACTGATGATTGGCACTCGATAATGATATGCATTTAATGGGATAGTCCCAACATGATGATTTGAATGGCCTCCTGCAGTGCCGCAAGCTGCACAAATTCTGTGATTCTGCAAAGATCAAGTCAATGTCGGTGTGAGATGAAGAGCGTTGATGTTAAACAAAACAACGGGTTACTAAAAGGACCTGGTGCTACGCCTGGAGAGTCAGACCTCATAGAGTCATAGATGTATATGCCATGGAAACAGACACTTTATTCCCACTCATCCATGCTGAACCGATATATTGAATTAATCTTGTCCTGTTTACCAACATTTGGCCCATATCTTTCTAAAATCTTGTCCCCATTCAGGTGTCTTTTAACTGTCGTAATTGTCCCAGCCTTCACCAGTTTATCTTGCAGCTCATTCCATACAGCACCCACTGTGTGAAAACATTTATCTCAGGGTCCCGTTTAAACACTTCCCCTCTCACTTTAAACCTACGCCCTTTACATAGAACATAGAACATACAGCGCAGTACAGGCCCTTCGGTCCTCGATATTGCACCGCCCTGTCATACTAATCTGAAGCCCATCCCACCTACACTATTCCATGTATGTCCATATGCCTGTCCAATGACGACTTAAATGCACTTAAACTTGGCGAATCTACTACTTTTGCAGGCAAAGCATTCCATACCCTTACTCCTCTCTGAGTAAAGAAACTACCTCTGACGTCTGTCTTATACCTATCTCCCCTCACTTTAAAGTTGTGTCCCCTCATGTTTGCCGTCCCCATACTTGGAAAAAGGCTCTCCCTGTCCACCCTATCTAACCATCTGATTATCTTGTATGTCTCTATTAAGTCACCTCTCAACCTTCTTCTCTCTAATGAGAACAGCCTCAAGGCCCTGAGCCTTTCCTTGTCAGACATTCCTTCCATATCAGGCAACATCCTAGT
>NW_025176637.1:0-2030 GCF_004010195.1 Chiloscyllium plagiosum | reverse complement strand
GTCAGATGTGGCACAATCTGGTCGCCCATTGACATAAATATGGCTGCAGTAACAGAATTAAATACCTGATGCTCAACTAGCTGAGGCCATTTGTTTGCATAATGGTTGGTTTGACACAGAGTAATGTAAAGGTAGCAGTGTCCACTTTGAACAAAGTATCTTACGATCTCATTAACAGGGATTTCTTGCAAACAACAATACTTGCAGATGCGTGTAGGACACAGATTTATAAGAGATAGGTGAGAACAGACAGTCTTAATTTTGCAGTAACATTAAAAATAATAGGATAGCACAATTACAGGGACAAATGATAATTTTGGGATTATGTCTTGTCAGACCCTAGAAGATCAATCAAGTTCATTGAGCTGTACCAGCGAATAAATTTTAGTAATAATTAAAATAAAATGTTCGATTAGGCAGGAAGGTTAATGAGAATAAGGGCAGTAACTTCCATATCAGAAGTCAATATGGAACAATATGCGGCTGAATGACAGCAGGGCATTGACTAACTGACCCTCCAAGATAAGCTGGAACAGAAACTACCCACAATTCATTGTATTAAATGAAAACAATAGCAGTACACATAAAGTCTTTAACGTTTAATTAGCATTATTTTAGAGCTGATGATCGGAACTTTACATAAACTTGTAATAACTAACCTCCCTTTTTATCTCCTGTGGTGAGGACAGTGGGAAATATAAGAGCAGAATTTGGTAGATCAAGCAATGAATACTACGAGTAACACAATTCAGCAAGTGCTTACTAATAAGGAAGTATGGTAAATGTCTGTAATAGATTATAACCGTTAACTTTGGATTATGAATAATAGGATATATATTGCAAGAACCCAATAGTTGACGATTATGGGTTCTTGTAAACATGGAGACGTAGGGCTGCCGATTGGACTGTCCTTCGTTGATCAGGTGGTTTGCGGGATTTGATGCACAGATTAAGGGGAAAGAATAATGGCACTGTTGCATGCATCCATTGTAATTCGAAATGAATAGAAGTGTTGTTCCTACTGTGAAATATATCGGATCATTGACCTCTCTTCCGATCTGAGCTAAATACTCATCGGGCCACGTTAAAGCCGTATTCGGAGTCGTCTGTGTCTTCTCGTGCACTTGGGGCAAATGACCCAAATAAAGAGTGATCCCAGAAGAGAGAAAACTTTGAAACTGTGTACCAAACGGTGCAAGAGCAGCATCTGCTGCATTGTTATAAAAATAATGAATGAGCCTCACAGAGTTTTAGAATAGATCTTTCTCTGCACTTTTTTGTCGTTTGGACATGACATATTCTGCAGTTTGTTCCATTACCATCACTGAGTTCAATTTAGCTTTGCCTGGATAACATGTAAAACTATATGCTTCAGCGTATCTTTCTAAGGTGTAGTAACTCAAATAAATCCAATCAAATATAAACAATCGAGGTTACTCCATTGGTGCATTTGCAAGCCCAGTGCTCACAGAATTCCAGTCTATAAATCACCATCCGCCATTAACTCTGGCTTTTTAAAAGACCGACTTACTTTCTGATCCACCTGGCGTAATACTTTGACCAATTCCACGAGGAAGGAACTTGGAAAACAATTCAGTGAAGTCCATGGAGACACCATCCTCTGTCGTACGTGCAGACATCACAATTCATAAAAAATTAAATCAGATTTGTGAGACAAGACTTCCTCAGCATAAAGCCATGCTCACTCTCCTGCATTTCCAAAATCAGATAAATGCTGCCCGTAAGAAACTTAAGCAATTATTTTGCGACCTTGACGTGAGTCTCGGCCAACCATAATTTTTGAAAATAATATATCTCGATCTTCCTCAACCGTAGAAATAGCACTAACTATCCTCCAGCCTTCCGCGACCTGCCCTGCATTTAAAGAGAGTAGAATGATATCTGCAGGGGGCCCAGGAATCTCCACATTTTTCTCCCTTGTATCCATGGAATAGATCTCATCAAGACCGGGAGATTGGCCGACTTTTTTTTCTCACGATGACAAATGGCTCCTCATTAATATCGAAATG
>NW_025176636.1:0-2030 GCF_004010195.1 Chiloscyllium plagiosum | reverse complement strand
TTGTGAGGCTGATTTGTGAATAACATATACAGATCTGTGAGGCTGATTTGTGAATACAGTGTACAGACCTGTGAGGCAAATTTGTGAATAAAGTACACAGTCCTGTGAGATTGATTTGTGAATACAGTACACAGTCATGTGAGATTGATTTGTGAATACAGTACACAGACCTGCGAGAATGATTTGTGAATACAGTATACTGACTTGTGAGACTGATTTGTGAATATAGTGTACAGATCTGTGAGGCTGATTTGTGAACACAGTACACAGTCCTGTGAGACTGATTTGTGAATACAGTGTACAGACTTGTGAGGCTGATTTGTGAATACAGTACACAGACCTGTGAGACTGATTTGAGAACACAGTACACAGTCCTGTGAGACTGATTTGTGAATACCATGTACAGGCCTGTGAGCCTGATTTGTGAATACAGCGTACAGACCTGTGAGACTGATTTGTGAATACAGTGTACAGAACTGTGAGACTGATTTGTGAATACCGTGTACAGACCTGTGAGCCTGATTTGTGAATACAGCGTACAGACCTGTGAGACTGATTTGTGAATACAGTGTACAGACCTGTGAGGCTCATTTGTGAATGCAGTACACAATCCTGTGAGGCTGAATTGTGAATACAGTACGCAGACCTGTGAGACTGATTTGTGAATACAGTACACAGTCCCGTGAGGCTGATTTGTGAACACAGTATACAGACCTGTGAGGCTGATTTGTGAATACAGTACACAGACATGTGAGACTGGTTTGTGAATACAGTACACAGACCTGTGAGGCTGATTTGTGAATACAGTACACAGACCAGTGAGACTGATTTGTGAATATAGTGTACAGACCTGTGAGGCTGATTTGTGAATACAGTATACAGTCCTGTGAGACGGATTTGTGAATATAGTTTACAGTCCTGTGAGACTGATTTGTGGATACAGTACACAGACCTGTGAGGCTGATTTGTAAAGAAAGTACACAGTCCTGTGAGGCTGATTTGTGAATACAGTGTACAGACTTGTGAGACTGATTTGTGTATACAGTGTACAGACCTGTGAGGCTGATTTGTGTATACAGTGTACAGACTTGTGAGACTGATTTGTGAATACACTATACAGTCCTGTGAGGCTGATTTGTAAAGACATTACACAGTCCTGTGAGGCTGATTTGTGAATACAGTGTACAGACTTGTGAGACTGATTTGTGTATACAGTGTACAGACCTGTGAGGCTGATTTGTGTAAACAGTGTACAGACTTGTGAGACTGATTTGTGAAGACAGTATACAGTCCTGTGAGGCTGATTTGTAAAGACAGTACACAGTCCTGTGAGGCTGATTTGTGAATACATTGTAAAGACCTGTGAGACTGATTTGTGAATACAGTGTCCAGACCTGTAGCTGATTTGTGTATACAGTACACAGACCTGTGAGGCTGATTCGTGAATACAGTGTACAGACCTGTAGCTGATTTGTGTATACAGTACACAGTCCTGTGAGGCTGATTTGTGAATACAGTGTACAGACCTGTGAGGCTGATTTGTGAATACGGTACACAGTCCTGTGAGACTGATTTGTGAACACAGTACACAGACCTGTGAGACTGATTTGTGAATACAGTACACAGTCCTGTGAGACTGATTTGTGAATACAGTGTACAGACCTGTGAGGCTGATTTGTGAATACAATATACAGATCTGTGAGGCTGATTTGTGAACACAGTACACAGACCTGTGAGACTGATTTGTGAATCCAGTGTACAGACCTGTGATGCTGATTTGTGAATACAGTACACAGTCCTGTGAGACTGATTTGTGAATAAAGTATACAGACCTGTGAAACTGATTTGTGAATACAGTACACAGACATTTGAGACTGATTTGTAAATATAGTACACAGTCATGTGAGGCTGATATGTAAATAAAGTACACAGTATTGTGAGGCTGATTTGTGAAAAGAGGATACAGACCTGTGAGACTGATTTGTAAATACATTACACGGACCTGTGAGGCTGATTTGGGGGACTGTTAT
>NW_025176635.1:0-2030 GCF_004010195.1 Chiloscyllium plagiosum | reverse complement strand
ACGGTGGATGGTCAATACTGTGTGCGAATAATCCTTTGGACTGTGTGAATAATCCTGTGCACTGTGAATGTTCAGTACCGTGTGTATGCTCAATACCGTGTGTGAATAATCCTGTGGACTGAGGCCAGACAATACTGTGTGTCACTAATCCTGTGGCCTGTGAATCGTAAATACTGTGTGAATAAGTCTTTGCATAAGGATGGGCAATACTGTGTGAGAATAATAATGTGGACTGTGGATTGTCAATGCTGTGTGATAATAATCCAGTGGCCTGAGCCGTGGATGGTCAATATTATGTGTTAATAATCCAGTGGCCTGAGGGTCGTCAAAACTGTGTGCGAATAATCATGTGGATTGAGAATGGCCAATACTTTGTTGGAATAACCCTTTGGTCTAAGAATAGTCAATACTGTGTGAGAATAATCCAGTGGACTGAGGATGATCAATTCTGTGTGTGAATAATCCTTTGGCCTGAGGGTGGTCCATACTGTGTGAGATTAATGATGATCAATACTGTGTTGAATAATCCTCTGGCCTGATGCTGGTCAATACTGTCTGTGAATAATCCTGTGGCCTGAGAAAGGTCAAGAGAGTGCGGGAATAATCCAGTGGCCTGAAGATGTTCAATACCATGTGTGAATAATCCTCTGGCCTGAGGATGGTCCTCACTGTGTGTGAACAATCCCATGGCTTGAGGATAGTCAATACTGTGTGGGAATAATCATGTGCCCTGTGAATGGTCAAGACAGTGTGTTCGTTAATCCTGTGTCCATATGCTGGTCAATACTGTGTGTGAATAATCCTGTGGCCTGAGAATTGTCAATACTGTGTGGGAATAATCCTGTGACCTGTAAATGGTCCAGATAGTGTGTTCGTTAATCCTGTGGCCGTATGCTGGTAATTACTGTGTGGGAATAATCCTGTGCTCTTTGAATGGTCAATACTGTGTGTGAATATTGCTGTGGCCTAAGACGCGTCAATCTGCATGGAAATAATCCTGTGACGTGTAAATGATCAAGACAGTGTGTTCATTAATGCTGTGGCCGTATGGTGGTCAATACTGTGTGTGAATAATCCTGTGGACTGAGCATGGTCAATACTGTGTGGGAATAACCGTTGGGAAGAAGGATAGTCAATACTGTGTGTGTTAAATGTCCTGCTGCCCGAGGATGTTCAATTCAGTGAGTGAATAATAATGTGGCCTGAGGATGGTCAATACAGTGTGTGAAAACTTATGTTGCCTGAGAACGCTCCAAACTGTGTGCTGAAAATCCTGTGGAATGTGACTGGTCAAAACTGTGTATCAATAATCTATGGCCTGTGCATGTTCAATACGATTTGTCAATAAAACTGTGGACTGTGCATGTTCAGTACTGTTTGTACTGAATGGTCAAGGCAATGTGTTTATTAATCCTGTGGCCGTATGTTCGTCAATACTGTGTGTGAATAGTCCTGTGGGCTGGGAATGTTGAATATTGTGTGTGAATACTCCTGTGGCCTCTGTACTGTCAACACAGTGTGTAATTAATCCTGTGGCCTGAGGCTGGTCAGTAATGTGTGTGAATAATTTTGCTACCTGAGGATTATCAATACTGTGTGAAAATAATTCTGTGGCCTGAGGATGGTCAATACTGTGTGTGAATAATCCTGTGCACTATGAATGCTCAATACAGTGTGTAAATAATCCTGTGGACTGAGGGCAGTCAATACTATGTGTGAATAATCCTATGGCCCGTGAATCGTAAATACTGTGTGTGAATAACCCGTGGCCTAAGGATGGTCAATACTGTGTGCGAATAGCCCATTGCCTAAGGATGGGCAATACTGTTTGTGAATAATGATGTGGGCTGTGGATGGTCAATGCTGTGTGATAATAATCATGTGCCCTGTGGATTGTCAATGCTGTGTGATAATCATCATGTGCCCTGTGGATGGTCAATACTATGTGTTAAAAATCTGTGGCCTGTGCATGGTCAATATTGTTTGCAAATAATGCTGTGTCCTGAGGATGGTCAATACTGTGCGTGAAT
>NW_025176634.1:0-2030 GCF_004010195.1 Chiloscyllium plagiosum | reverse complement strand
CTCCCAATCATGTTTAACATCCTTACATTTTTATTCTTGATGATAGTTCTTTGAAAGGAATTGACAGCTTTTTCTAATGTGAGAGCTTCAGACAATCCCATTCTTTGGGTTTTCAAATATCAGTTCTGAGGCTGGCATTTCAATCAACATATAATATAAAGATTGTACCTGTTGAGCCTGTTGTAGTTGTTTCTGAAAGAAAATTGATTTATATTGTTAATGTGAGAAAATTCTACATTTGAAATTAATTTCTCAAAGAAATGTTTTTTTCTCATCATTGATGATGTTCATTTTTACCAGTATAATCCATTTTATTCATACACAGTAATTTCCTGTGTTATGTACGGTGGCACTTGAGCGTTTCATGATGTCAAAAGTACAGAAGATTGACATTCAGCCTCTTTGTGCTGACTCTTTTTGAGAGCAATTTATTTTCTGCTATTACTCCGGTCTTTCTACATAGCCCATTGCTTTTCTTCTATTTGTCTGCTTCCCCGTTCCATTCTGAAAGCCCTTCATGAATCTCCCTGCACTATCCTCTCAGATGGTTTATTGTGATCCTCATCCCTTGCTGCATATTGCATATTCTGGTTCTTTTCCAAGTCATTTAAAATTTATTAATGACCCTTCCATTGACATTGTTCCACCTCACAGACAGTCTCATTCTCCTTTCCTCTCAGCTCTCTCATGTGGAAGCATGGTAGACCTGTTACATGTTACATCTTCCTTTTATCGCACTAAACTAATTTTTTATTGAGCATTGTCTGAAGGATCACTTTGATGCTGCACTTAGCATGTCTTTCAACACTCTGCAACAAAACATTTTCCATCCCCTGGTTGGTGATAAAACCATATCAGGTGATACAGATCATGGATCTAGTGCATGTTCAGAGTTTTATCCATCCACCACTCCGGAATGGATACTGACCTTCTTCCCTGACAATAGCTCCCACTTCTTGCAATGCAACAATGTCTTCACTAATCAGTGATGACCCCTATCTGAATTTATGTTTCCTTAGCATTTGTCTACTATTTCCCCAAGATCATTCCTGATGAAGGCCGCCTGCCCGAAACATCAATTTTCCTGTTCCTCAGTGCTGACCTCCTCAACCATTTAATCTTTCCAAGTTTTCAGACACATTCATGTTCCCATCTGGCTATTGGGGCTTAATTGTTTGTTTTTGGGTCATTGTTAGATTTTAGGAATCAAGTTACATAAGAATGTACTGATGAACATCTATCAAACACTGCACCACAAAAATGCAATTGCCACTGTATATTGGAGAAAAAGTGAATAGCCATGAAATTCTAACTATGATCATTCAATTTAAACACAATTAGTATTTTTCTTGAATAGCCTGATTCGAATTTTTTTATCCCTGGCAATTTTCTTTCAATGAGTAATGATCAAATGTACAAACTAAACAAACCTGCTTTTCAGAATCTGAAATGAATGTGATTGCACTGTTTGCATCATGCTATCAATAATTAATCAGAAAATAAACTCCTCCAAATCATGTTTGACATCCTTGCATTTCTAATCCTGATGATTGTTCTTTGAGTGGAATTGACAGCATCTTCTAGCACGAGAAGTTCATTCAGTCCCATTCTTTGGGTTTTCAAACATCAGTTCTGAGGCTGGCATTTCAATCAACATATAATATAAAGATTGTACCTGTAGAGTCTGTTGTAGTTGCGACTGAAAGAGAAATGATTTATATTGTTAATGTGAAAAATATTCTATGCTTGAAATTAATTTCTCAAAGAAATGATCTTTCCAGTTTTTGAACATGTTCATTTTTATCAGTATAATCCATTTCATTGATACATAATAGTTTCCTAGATTATGTACAGTGGGACATGAGCATTTCATGATGTCAAACGTTAAGAAGATTGACATTCAGCCCTTTCTATTTGTGCTGATTCGTTTTGAGAGCAATTTATTTTCTGCCATTACTCCAATCTTCCTACATAGCCCATTGGTTTTCGTCTAATTCTGTGCTCCCCATTCCACTCTGAAAGCCCTTCAT
>NW_025176633.1:0-2030 GCF_004010195.1 Chiloscyllium plagiosum | reverse complement strand
AACCCTGACCTTAACCCTGATTCTAACTCTGACCCTGACCCTAACCTTAACCCTAACATGGACCCTAACGCTGACCCCTCACCCTGTCCCCCGGAATGCTGGGATAGACCCTGCTCGGTGTCTGGGCCCTCTCTCTGTCTCTCTCTCTCTCTCTGGGTGAGATGGCATGGATACCCTCTACCCCCCCCCACCAATGGGCCGTGCTGTTAGCGGGGATGGCGGAGGGGGGGAGGGTGGGGGTGAAGGGCACTGTGGTGGTCTGGCTGCTCCTTCACCCTCCTTCCTTGGCCTTGCCAGCTGCGAGCATGCCTGACCTCCAACATAGCCAGCGGTCTGCTCGCCTCCGGCGCCATCATCATCTACATGTCAGACACCCTGGACGCTCAGCACTGCACCGGCACATACGCCCAGTGCACAGAGGATCGGGAGCTCTACGTGAGTCTGGGAGGGTCGGGGGGAGTGGGGGTGGGGGTGGGACAGGACGGCGGTGGGGTTGGAGGGGAGAGGTGTTTGGGGGACAGGGGTCTCTCAGCACCACCATTCCCCACCTCACACTGCCTCCCGGAAAGGGAGCTGTCCACCTCCATTGGACGCAGCGACGGGGGTGGGCAAGGAATGGCAAGATCCCACCAGCGAGCTCCCCACCACTCCTCCCTCTGTGGGACAGGCTGGGGAAGAGGCTGAATGGCCCTCCTCCTGTTCCTGTGGGACAGGCTGGGGAAGGGGCTGAATGGCCCTCCTCTTGTTCCTGTGGGACAGGCCGGGGAAGGGGCTGAATGGCCCTCCTCCTGTTCCTGTGGGACAGGCCGGGGAAGGGGCTGAATGGCCCTCCTCCTGTTCCTGTGGGACAGGCCGGGGAAGGGACTGAATGGCCCTCCTCCTGTTCCTGTGGGACAGGCCGGGGAAGGGACTGAATGGCCCTCCTCCTGTTCCTGTGGGACAGGCCGGGGAAGGGACTGAATGGCCCTCCTCCTGTTCCTGTGGGACAGGCCGGGGAAGGGGCTGAATGGCCCTCCTCTTGTTCCTGTGGGACAGGCCGGGGAAGGGACTGAATGGCCCTCCTCCTGTTCCTGTGGGACAGGCCGGGGAAGGGACTGAATGGCCCTCCTCCTGTTCCTGTGGGACAGGCCGGGGAAGGGACTGAATGGCCCTCCTCCTGTTCCTGTGGGACAGGCCGGGGAAGGGACTGAATGGCCCTCCTCCTGTTCCTGTGGGACAGGCCGGGGAAGGGACTGAATGGCCCTCCTCCTGTTCCTGTGGGACAGGCCGGGGAAGGGGCTGAATGGCCCTCCTCTTGTTCCTGTGGGACAGGCCGGGGAAGGGACTGAAGGGGGGGGGGGGGGGGGGGGGGGGGGGGGGAGAGGGGGGGGGAGAGAGGGAGAGAGGGAGGGAGGGAGAGAGGGAGGGGGAGAGGGAGGGGGAGAGGGAGGGGGAGGGGACAGGGATGGGAAGGGGGAGGGAGAGAGGGAGACAAAGAGATGAAGGGAGGCCGTGTTGGAGGGAGGTTGGGTGAGAGAGGGAGAGCGTTCCATTAGCACTCAGCTCCATGACAGACATTGCCATCTGATGAGATTCCGCGCCCCCCCCCACCACCTTCCCAATTCCCAAACACATTCCATGATTCAACAACAACAGACAGTCTTGATTTCACCGAATCCAGCACCAACATTCCCATCATCACAATTCCACCAAGGCGGGGCTGAATGGCCCTCCTCCTGTTCCTGTGGGACAGGCTGGGGAAGGGGCTGAATGGCCCTCCTGCTGTTCCTGTGGGACAGGCTGGGGAAGGGGCTGAATGGCCCTCCTCCTGTTCCTGTGGGACAGGCTGGAGAAGGGGCTGAATGGCCCACTGCCTGACATTAACCCAGTTGCCGGTCTCTGGTTCCCAGATGATCTCCTACTGGACGTTTGCGATTCTCCTGATGTTCACCTTCCTGCAGCTCACCGTCTCCATCACCATCGCAGTGTTCGTGTGCAAGTCAACCCGGTGCTGTCACCCCTACAGCAGCATGGTGAGGGCACACTCACAC
>NW_025176632.1:0-2029 GCF_004010195.1 Chiloscyllium plagiosum | reverse complement strand
GAAGGATGCATGGTGACCCACAGATTAAACTCTGCCCTTGAAGGATGCATGGTGACCCCCAGATTAAACTCTCCCCTCAAAGGATGAATGGTGTCCCCCAGATTAAACTCTCCCTTTGAAGGATGCATGCTGACCCCCAGATTAAACTCTCCCCTCAAAGGATGCATGGTATCCCCCAGATTAAACTCTCTCCTTGAAGGAGGCACGTTGACCCCCGATTAAATTCTCCCCTTGAAAGAGGCATGGGGACACACATATTAAACTCTCCCCTTGAAAGAGGCATGGTGACACCTAGATTAAACTCACCCCTTGAAGGAGGCATGGTGACCCCCAGATTCAACTCTCCCCTTGAAGGATGCATGGTGACCCCCAGATTAAACTCTCCCCTTGAATGATGCATGGTGACCCTCAGATTAAACTCTCCCTTTGGAGGAGCTATGGTGACCCCCAGATTAAACTCTTCCCTCGAAGGATGCATGGTGACCCCCAGATTAAACTCTCCCCTTGAAGCATGCATGGTGTCCTCCAGATTAAATTTTCCCCTTGAAGGAGGCATGGTGACCCCCAGATTAAACTCTCCCCTTGAAGGATGCATGGTGACCCCTAGATTCAACTCTCCCCTTGAAGGATGCATGGTGTCCCTCAGATTATACTCTAAATTTGAAGGAAGCATAGAGACCCCCAGATTAAACTCTCCCCTTGAAGGATGCATGCTGACCCCTAGTTTAAACTCTGCCCTTGAAGGATGCATGGTGACCCCCAAAATAAACTCTCCCTTTGAAGGATGCATGGTGTCCCCCAGATTAAACTCTCCCCTTGGAGGATGCATGGTGACCCCCAGGTTAAACTCTCCCCTTTTGCATGATGTCGCCCAGATTAAACTCTCTCTTTGAAGGGTGCATGGTGATCCCCAGATTAAACTCTCCCCGTGAAGGATGCGTGGTGTCCACCAGATTAAACTCTCCCTTTGAAGGAGGCACAGTGATCCTCAGATTAAACTCAGCCCTTGACGGATGCATGGTGTCCCCCAGATTAAACTCTCCCTTTGAAGGAGGCACAATGATCCTCAGATTAAACTCTCCCCTTGAAGGAAGCATGGTGTCCCCCAGATTAAACTCTTCCCTTGAAGGATGCATGGTGTCCCCCAGATTAAACTCTTCCCTGGAAGGATGCATGGTGTCCCTCGGATTAAACTCTCCCCTTGAAGGATGCATGGCAACCCTCAGGTTAAACTCTCCCTTTGAAGGATGCATGATGACCCCCAGATTAAACTCTTCCCTTGAAGGATGCATGGTGACCCCCAGATTTAACTTTCCCCTTGAAGGAGGCATGGTGAACCCCAGATTAAACTCTCCCCTTGAAGGATGCATGGTGTCCCCCAGATTAAACTCCCTTTGGAGGAGGCACAATGATCCTCAGATTAAACTCTCCCCTTGAAGGATGCATGGTGACCCTCAGGTTAAACTCTCCCCTTGAAGGAACCATGGTGTCCCCCAGATTAAACTCTCCCCTTGAAGGATGCATAGTGTCCCCCAGATTAAACTCTCCCCTTCAAGGATGCATGGCGACCCTCAGGTTAAACTCTCCCCTTGAAGGATGCAGGTTCACCCCCAGATTTAACTCTCCCCTTGAAGGATGCATGGTAACCCCCAGGTTAAACTTACCCCTTTTGCATGGTGTCCCCCATATTAAACTCTCCCCTTGAAGGAGGCATGGTGTCCCCCAGATTAAACTCTCCCCTTGAAGAATGCATGGTGACCCACAGATTTAACTCTCCCTTTGAAGGATGCATGGTGTCCCCCAGATTAACCTCTCCCTTTTGAAGGATGCATGGTGACCCTCAGATTAACCTCTCACCTTGAAGGATGCATGGTGACCCCCAGATTAAACTCTCCCTTTGGAGGAGGCATGGTGACCCCATATTAAACTCTCCCCCTGAAGGATGCATGGTGTCCCCCAGATTAAACTCTCCCTTTGAAGGATGCATGGTGTCCCCCAGATTAACCTCTCCCTTTGAAGGATGCATGGT
>NW_025176631.1:0-2029 GCF_004010195.1 Chiloscyllium plagiosum | reverse complement strand
GGTATGCACCATCACGGTACGCCCCGATCAGGGTACGCCCCAATCAGGGTACGCCCCAATCAGGGTACGCTCGAATCACGGTACGCCCCAATCAGGGTACGCCCCAATCACGGTACGCCCCAATCAGGGTACGCTCCAATCACGGTACGCCCCAATCAGGGTACGCTCCAATCACGCTACGCCCCAATCAGGGTATGCCACATCACGGTACGCCCCAATCACGTTACGCCCCAATCACGGTACACCCCAATCAGGGTACGTCACGTAACACTCCAATCAGGGTACGCCCCAATCAGGGTACGCCCCAATCACGGTACGCCCCAATCAGGGTACGATCCAATCAGGGTACGCCCCAATCAGGGTACGCCCCAATCAGGGTACGCCCCAATCAGGGTATGCTCCAATCACGGTACACTCCAATCATGGTACGCCCCACTCAGGGTACGCCCCAATCAGGGTACGAGCCAATCAGGGTACGCTCCAATCACGGTACGCTCCAATCAGGGTACGCCCCAATCAGGGTACGCCCTAATCAGGGTACGCCCCAATCAGGGTACGCTCCAATCACTGTACGCCCCAATCAGGGTACGCTCCAATCACGCTACGCCCCAATCAGGGTATGCCCCATCACGGTACGCCCCAATCAGGGTACGCCCCAATCAGGGTATGCTCCAATTACGGTACACTCCAATCATGGTACGCCCCACTCAGGGTACGCTCCAATCACGGTACGCCCCACTCAGGGTACGCCCCAATCACGGTACGAGCCAATCAGGGTACGCTCCAATCACGGTACGCTCCAATCACGGTACGCCCCAATCAGGGTACGCCCAAATCAAGGTACGCTCCAATCACGGTACGCCCCAATCAGGGCACGCCCCAATCAGGGTACGCCCCAATCAGGGTACGCCCCAATCAGGGTACGCCCCGATCAGGGTACGCCCCAATCAGGGTACGCCCCAATCAGGGTACGCGCGAATCAGGGTACGCCCCAATCAGGGTACGCCCCGATCAGGGTACGCCCCAATCAGGGTACGCTCACGGTACGCTCCAATCACGGTACGCCCCAATCACGGTACGCCCCAATCACGGTACACCCCAATCAGGGTACGCCCCAATCAGGGTACGCCCCAATCACGGTACGCCCCACTCAGGGTACGCCCCAATCTCGGTACGAGCCAATCAGGGTACGCCCCAATCAGGGTACGCTCGAATCAGGGTACGCCCCAATCAGGGTACGCCCCAATCAGGGTACGCTCGAATCAGGGTACGCCCTAATCAGGGTACGCACCAATCAGGGTACGCCCCAATCAGGGTACGCCCCAATCACGGTACGTCCCAATCACGGTACGAGCCATTTTCACGGTACGCCCCAATCAGGGCACGCCCCAATCAGGGTACGCCCCAATCAGGGTACGCTCCAATCACGGTACGCCCCAATCAGGGCACGCCCCAAACAGGGTACGCCCCAATCGGGGTACGCCCCAATCAGGGTACGCTGGAATCAGGGTACGCCCCAATCACGGTACGACCCAATCAGGGTACGCCCCAATCAGGGTACGCCCCAATCAGGGTACGCTCGAATCAGGGTACGCTCCAATCACGGTACGCCCCACTCACGGCACGCCCCACTCACGGCACGCCCCACTCAGGGTACGCCCCAATTAGGGTACGCTCCAATCACGGGACGCTCCAATCACGGTACGCCCCACTCACGGCACGCCCCACGCAGGGTACGCCCCACTCAGGGTACGCCCCAATCAGGGTACACGCCAATCACGGTATGCCCCAATCAGGGTACGCCCCAATCAGGGTACGCCCCACTCAGGGTACGCCCCAATCAGGGTACGCTCCAATCACGGTACGCCCCAATCACGGTACGCTCCAGTCAGGGTACGCCCCAATCAGGGTACGCACCAATCACGGTACGCCACAATCAAGGTAAGCTCCAGTCAGGGTACGCCCCAATCAGGGTACGCTCCAATCACGGTACACTCCAATCACGCTACGCCCCAATCAGGGTACACCC
>NW_025176630.1:0-2029 GCF_004010195.1 Chiloscyllium plagiosum | reverse complement strand
CAAGAACACAGCAAGAGTCGAGAGAAGATATTGCAGGGGCCCTGGCTGATCTTTTTGCATCATCGCTGTCCACGGAGGAGGTCCCGGAAGACTGGAGGGTAGTGAATATTGTGCCCTTGTTCTAGTAGTTTGTGAAGAAGAACCTGTGAACTATAGACCAGTTAGCTTAACAATTGTGACATGTAAGTTCCTTGAGAAGGTTCTGAGAGATAACACATACATGCATTTGAAAAGACACAGTTTCATAAGGAGCAGTCAGCACTGCTTTGTGCATAGGATATCATAGCTCACAATTCTTTAGAGTTCTTTTGAGGAAGTGACCTGGAATGTTGATAAGAGTATGGTGGTAGACGTAGTCTATCTAGGTTTCAAAAAGGCCTTTGATAAGGTTCCACATGATAGGCTGCTCTGAAAGGTTCGATAGCATGGAATTGAGGGGGATCTGGCAAATTGGATACTCAATTTCCTTTATGGTAGAAAGCAAACGCCAATACTGCAAGGATGCTTATTGGACTTGAGGCCTGTGACTAGTGGAGTGTCTCAGGTGTCGGTGCTGGGCCTATTACTGTTTGTTATCTATATCAATGATTTGGATGAGAATGTAGAAAATATGATTGGTAATTAGGCTGATGACAATAAAATATGCAGTACTGTGAACAGTGAGAAAGGCTATCAGAAATTTCAGCAGGACATTTTTTCAGCTAGGGAAGTGGGCCGAGAAATGGCAAATGGACAATAATATAAATTTGTGTGGGTTGTTGCATTTTGGAAAGTCAAATCCAGGTCTGAGTTTCGTGGTGAATGTTAGACCCTGAAGGAATGTAGTGGAACAGAGGGACCTTGGAGTTCAGGTCCGTGGTTCTCTGAAACTAGTTGCACGTAGACAGGGCAGTGAAAAAGGCCTTTGGCACACTGGCCTTCATCAGTCAGGGCACTGAGTATAGAAGTTGGCGAGTTATATTGCAGTTGGACAGGACGCTGGTGAGGCATGCACTTGGAGTATTGTGTTCGGTTGAGTTTAGTTTGCCATAGGAAGGATGTGATTAAACTGGAAAGAGGACAGAAGAAATGTACACGGATGTTGCCAGTACTCAATGGGCTGAGTTGTAGGGATAAGTTGGACGACCAGAACATTTTCCTTTGACTTAAAGAAACTGAGGGGATATCGTATAGAATTGTATAAGATCATGAAATGCTTGGATAAGTGAATGCACTCATTCTTTTTCCCAGTTTTGGGAATCAATGACTAGAGGACATCAGGTTAGAGGTGAAAGAATAAAAAGGATCCCGAACGGCAACTTTTTACGCAGAGGTTGGTGGACATATGGAATTAGCAGACCGCAGTTTGGTTGAGGCATGGACATTAACAACATTCAAAAGGCTTTTAGACAAATACGCGGATAGGAAAGATTTAGAAGAATAAGGGGCAAAGGCAGGGAAATGGAATTAGCAGGATGGACATTTTGATCGGCACGGACCACTTTGGTTCAAAGGGCCTGTATCCATGCTGCAGGGCTCCATGATTCTATGACTCTAACAGCCATTGCGTGTCTACCACTTCATATTCAAACATTCTATATTGTATGCTGGTGCCGCGTAAAATATAACATATTAACGTCTCTAGTTCTCAGAGCAAGGTTAATAATGAGTCCTTCTGACCACACAATACCAAATCCAAAATAACCTGCTCTCTTGTTTGAGTCACAACATACTCTTCAACCAACCTGTTATACGCTTATGGAATTTATTTTTCACAACATTAGCAGTCACTTAGTTAACGCAATTTAGATGCAATTTGAGATCATGCAGCACCCACAATATTTGCATCTCTAATTTCCAGAGCATAAAATGCACAGAATTTGCACGGGACCATTGGTTGAGATACATCATACCCCAATGCTTGCTTCTCCTTCCTATTTGTAAGATCGACCCAAACGGATTCTGTGAATCTGAGGGATAGGGTCAGTGGCGTTATTCGTGATAGACTTGGAAAAGGCATTCGGGGAGGGTCACCTCGACTCTGACATGA
>NW_025176629.1:0-2029 GCF_004010195.1 Chiloscyllium plagiosum | reverse complement strand
TCCTCATTTCCGTTCTAAATTAACCCTCTCTACCTTTACGGCAGTGGTACGGGTCGAAGTCTCCAGGCATAACAGAAACAACTTCCCAGACTCCACCCTTTCTCAGCCATGCATTATCGTGTACGTTTGTATTTGATCTTCCCTCAACATTTTAATGTGTCATGAATACAATCCTAGGATCCTCAGCCGTTAATCGTATGTTAGGCCTACGACTCCAGGGATCATCCGTGTATTTCTCCACTGGAAACGTTCCAGTGCCAGTGTGTCCTTCCTGGGGTGTGGGCTCAAAATTGGATACAGCATTCAAAATGAGTCTTCACTGAAGCTTTTAAGTGCTCAGAAACACATCGCTGCTTTTACATTCTAACCCTCTTGAAACAAATGACAACATTACATTCGCTTTATTAATCATGGACTCAACCTGCAAATTAACATTTAGAGAATCTTGGACTAGCACTCCCAGATACCTTTGCAGTTGGGCTTTATGAATTTTCTCACCATTTAGAAAATGGACCATGCCTGTAATAATTTTGTTTCCCAAAGTATCAGACCTCGCATTTGCTCACGTTGAATTTCATCAAGCATTTCCTGGACCACTCTCCTAATCTGTCTAAGTTTTTTCGGCTGTCTTCCCACCTTCAGAGTACCACCTGCCTGTCCATCTAAATTCGTATCATCTTCAAACTTCGCCAGCATATCCCCAGCCCTTTCATCCAGATCGTATCTGCAGCATTTGAACAGCTGCGGCCCAACACAGAATCCTGCAGCGTGCCACTTTTCACCAGCTGCCTGTCCGAAATAGAGTATTTCATCCCAACTCTCGACCTTCATCCTGACAGCCAATCCTCCATCTATGCCAATAGCTCACTCCGAACTCCATTGACTCTAACCTTACTTAACAGCCTCCTGTTAAGAGCCCTTTGGAAGTCCAAATAGATAGCATCCACTGGGTTTCCCTCGTCTAACTGACTTGTTACCTCTTCAAAGAATTCAAAACGAAATCACATTCTCAAATCTTACAGTCACCCTTTATCACAATCAAGCTGACTCAGGATTTTTTTGCATTGAAGGCGAAAGTTAGACTCACTTGGGAGAGAAACATATGATTTGCGTCTGGCAGCATTTGGAATAATTCATCTGAAATGTCCAAACTCCAGCGCAATCACACTGGGGAGAGACCAGTGAGATGTGGGAATTCAGGAAAGTTATTTCTTTACTCATGCAAGCAAGAAACCCACCACCGCAGTCATATGGGGACAGACCCTTCACTTGTTCTGATTGTGGGAAGCGGGCTGTTTCAGAAATACAAACTCCAAACACAACAGTTAGTTCACATCAGAACAAGACAATTCACATGCTCCATGTGTCGAAAGAGATTCGAAAAGGCAAATGCACTACTTGCAGATACAAAAAGTTACCTTCAAGTGGCGATAGATTCAACCCCACAACTAGAGATCCGAATCACCGCCCTACTCAAAAAAAACTTCTGAAATCTGGAGAAATAAATAAGACCTATTTTCATAAAAAGGAAACCAGATGGAGCCAACACATCACACGTCTACGGATTACCAAAATTCATAAACCAGAAAAACCCTCAGAAACATAGTCATGGTACCTGGAGCACAAACTTACAGATTGAGGAATGAGCTACACAAAAGACTAACACATTTAGTAAAAGGGTCACGGCACTCCATCCCCACGACTTAAGAATTCTTGAAGACCATCAAAGACATTAAGATAGAAGAGGATGAAATAATGGTCTCCTTTGATGTGACAGCGCTGTGTACATCAATCAACATGAAACTGGCCGCGGAAACATTGACGACTCTATTAGAAGACCCAAAGACACACACAGCAAATTCCACCAAATTCATCGACAATGACAGTGTCATTAACATAACCACACACGTCAGCTTCAATAACAACACCAACAGGCAAAAAAAGGGAACACTCATGGGATCTCCGACATCAGTGTTCTGAGCAGAGTTAGTAATGTAGAGACTTCAACAAACAGCTCTGCCAACCATCC
>NW_025176628.1:0-2029 GCF_004010195.1 Chiloscyllium plagiosum | reverse complement strand
CAGCTTTTTACACTGTCCAAAAATATGTCAGACGCGTCTGCATGAGGTACCCGAATCTCATCGTTATGTGCAGGATATTGGCAATGGTGTCATTGGTTACCATTAAAATCTTGAATTCGAAGTCGGAACGTGACCTGGTTTGAATCTCGGTTAAACACAGAAGATAAACCCAGTTTCTGGATTAATAGTTTCGTGTTAATACCACAACGAAATTGCTTCCTCTCAATTGTCTCCTATCAATTCCAAGGCATAAAGAGAAAACCGGACTTTGACAGTAACGCTCCGAACATGCACCAATTATAATCCACAAAGTGCTGTGCACAATGCTTGCCTTCATTCTTTGCACGTTAAAATATTGAGCAGAAATGGAAAACTGGAATGACTGTAATTCTCTTGAGAAAAGTAGACAGATATTTTTTAAACACCACGTCTACAGATAATGGACTGTTCTGCAACTGGAAATCGCCTCTAATGTTCCCAAATTCTGTCAGATTGTCCTAGACGCAAGTAAATAATTCAATGTCATGCTCCATAATTGCCTGGTTGGAAATCCCTTGTAATAGTTTAATGCCCTTCTTGACATGATTATTACACTGTTTAAATTTAAAGCATGTGTATAACTTTGTATGTGGTTATTACTTTTGTGTTTCATTTACTGATTATTTATCTGTAACTAATTGCTTAATTATTGTTTGTGCATGTCTGTGACATACAATGAAATGATGCATGTTCAAATTGAGCATAGTGCAGCAATTCATTTCGGATATGAACCAAAATGGTGGGATCTATTCATCATGTGTAAACTAGCGAATTAGGAGAAAAGACTGTAATGTATAAACTTCAGAACTTCAATAATAGCTCGGACTCGAAATAATCACATGGAATAACCTGTTTCAGACCAAAGCCAAGAAAGTGCATAGGGATTAAAAATAATTGTCCTCCCGAGCAAAATAGTGAGTCGAAATTAGGTGAACAAAATTACCTCAACATTTGCTTGATAACTGACTGCCTTGGACAACAAGGACAACCGGTTGCTCCGCAGAAGAACTAAGAATTATGTGAAGTAAGCTGTGACTTCAAACAGGTAGTCTTATGCCGAATGTGAGGTGACGTGAGAGTGATACCACTTAACATCAAGGCTGTATTCGAACAAGTGTGACATCTAAAAGCTCCAGAAAAATTGCAATGACTGTGTAGCAGGGCACAAACTGTCCTCTAGTTGGAGTCACATCTGGGACATCGGAAGATGACCGTGTTTGTTGAATGACAGTCATCTGAGGTTCAGGACATCTCTGCAGGAGTCCCTCGGGTTAGTGTCCTAGGTCCAATCATCGTCAGCTGCTTCATGAATGGCCTTCCCTCCATTGTGCTATGAAGGTGTCGGAGTGTACTGTGCCTTTATAAGAGTGTAGGACGAAGGAGGCACACAGAGTGATGGAGCATTTACAATGTAGCATTTTCGTCCAGTAGCTAGCACTGGCTGAGTTGGTATGAGACAAACAGCAACTTCGAATTCGGACAATCAGTTTGAATTATACCCCCAAAATACCAACCTCCAATCAAGTCTGAATTTAGTATATTGACAATATTAAAAATCCAATGAAACAATCCGATGCTTTGGAGTCTAAGACCGGGAAAAATTGAACAATTGAGAGAGAACTGCCAAGCCACCAGCACGTACAGACTGCCTGAAACACAGCTGTCTTAAAGGTACCGTTATCTACCAATAACCTGTGAAATGGAACTTTCCAAGAAGAAGAAAATTCAAAGTTTGTGAGAAGATTTGTAGCTCGGGTGCCCGTTGCTGTGGTTCTGTTCGTCGAGCTGGAAATTTTTGTTGCAAACGTTTCGTCCCCTGGCTAGGTGACATCCTCAGTGCTTGGGAGCCTCCTCTGAAGAACCACAGCAAGAAGAAAATCTACAGAGGAAGGTACAAAGGCAAGATTCGACAGCTCCTGGTTTTGAATTGTGATTTTTCTTTGGTCAATCGTACTCAGGGGTTTTATTGGACTAACATTATAAAAGGGAA
>NW_025176627.1:0-2029 GCF_004010195.1 Chiloscyllium plagiosum | reverse complement strand
TTAAGAGGAAATTCACAGTCAATTATTGATGGTCAGATATGTCAACTGCAAACCACTCCGATAAGAATAAACTCACAAGACTTTGTTCAATACATAAAAGCAACGCTGCCTCATTATACTGGCAAAAAAAAATTATGTTATCATAATTTCCAATCCATCAGACTTGGTTCGGCATGTGATGTTCACTGATGGTGGTTTGCAGAGCTCTTGCAATGCACATTGCAAAGGTTAGCCTATTGACCAGGAGAAAGGGAGGGCTGCAGATGCCGGAGATCAGAGTCAAGAGTGTGCTGCTGGAAAAGCACAGCAGGTCAGGCAGCATCCGAGGAGCAGGAGAATCGACCTTTCGGTCAAAAGCCCTTCATCCAGACCAGGAAATTTGGGTTTTCAATTACTGGCCTTCTGGTTTGATTCCAGGTTCAATTCCAACCTCCGGCACTATCTGTGTGGAGTTTGCACATTCTCCCCGTGTCTGTGTGGGTTTCCTCCGGGTGCTCCAGTTTCCTCCCACAGTCCAAAGATGCACAGGTGGGGGTGGACTAGCCATGCTAAATTGCCCTGTAGCTTCCAGGGATGTGTAGCCTGGGTGGGTTAGTCATGGGAAACACAAGGTTACAGGGATAGGGTGTGGGCATGGGTATGGGGGGGGGGGGGTGGTATGGCCTTTGGAGGGTCAGTGTGGAGCTGATGGGCAGAATGGCTTGCTCCCACACTGTAGGGATTCACATGGTTTTCCCATGCAGTCTGGGAGCTTACAGAAGAGAAGGTTTAGAGGAGAACTGACAGATCTGTTCAGAATCACGAGAGGTCAGGACAGAATTGGGAATCATGGCTGCTACTGGCAGAAAACCCATGAACCAGTCGAACACAGGTTTCCAGTGAGTGCCCAAAGGATCCAAGGCAACATGTGGAAAAATAAGTTTTAAGTGATGTGTGATCCCTGAGTTTTGTGGATGGCGGTTTTGAACCAGGAATTAGATATGCACCTAAAAACAAATTGCAATGAAGAATGGGGCACTGTGACTAATTGAATTGTTCTTACAGAGAGCTAGCATGCACTTGTGGGGTAGAATGGCCACCCCCTGTGCTATTAGCATTCTCAGATTCTAGGTGCTGTACACTGTTGGAGTGTGCTAACATGCTGCAGTGTGCAAAGCCCAGGAGATTCCAGAGTTTTAATCATGCCATCTGTTTGTTCCCAAATCACATTATTATAAATCATGATAATGATCATGAAACTATAAAAATAATTGGGTCAAACAAAGTTTAACAAACTCTTAGCGTGGTCAAATGTGCTCAGGGAAATATCCAACTGAATTTGCACTTGCTGAGATGATAAATTGAGTTTTGGGGAAGAGGTGGCTTTGAGTTGCACGTCAGTTTCAGTATTTGGCAGAGACTGGGCTCCTTGGAGAAATGGCCACTGGTCTGCCCACCCAGAGGTATGGGCAGGAGACAGGCAGCAGACACCACCAGACATCCCTGTGGAACCAGTGAGGTGTCAGATAGCCAGTGATAGAAAGAATGACTAGACAGTTAAATCTCAGCACAGTTCATGGGAACAGAAAGAAACCTAATCATCTTACCACAACTTCTCTTCACATCTTGTTAATTCTCCTGCAGCTCTGCAATACCAGAACTCACTTTGAACACAGGCAATCTTTCCCTCCCTTATGTTTCCCGAAACCTCTTGCATCAGGTAGAAGATATGGAAGCTTGAACACATGCACCAACAGGTTCAAGAACAGCTGAGAGTCACAGAATCATAGGAACGTACAACATGGAAACAGACCCTTCGGTCCAACCTGTCCATACCAACCAGATATCCTAAACTAATCTCGTCCTGTTTGCCTGCACCTGGCCCATATCCCTCCAAACCCTTCCTATTCATGTACTCATCCAGATGCCTTTTAAACGTTGTAACTGTACCAGCCTCCACCACTTCCTCTGGCAGCTCATTCCATACACACACTGCTGCTATTTGACTGCTGAACGGACCTCTCTAACTTCAAATCTAATGGTGAGCTTG
>NW_025176626.1:0-2029 GCF_004010195.1 Chiloscyllium plagiosum | reverse complement strand
GAAAACAAATAAACCATGAGCATTAATGCTGATGCAATGATAGCTGTGTCTTTTACAATCCTGCGGTTGACTAACATTGAGACAGTCACAAAGAGAGACTTGAATAAAAATCACTCACATGATAAGAAAGTCAGTAACAAACTGAGAAAAAGTGTCGACACAATCATTCTGATAACTTGTGGGAAACGGTTCTGTCAAGATCTTTCTAAACAAAGTCGACCCAGGAGTGTTGAATTACGGTCTAGTGCCCAGGATTTATATGGCCATCGGAAGGGGCAGGCTTACAGCTTCCGCCTGTTAGTGTCCTGCTGGAGGCTGAGACTGGATCCTGGTATCAGCTTGCACAGACCGAACACGTGGGCTCATGTATTTACATGAGGTTATGCTTAAACATAGATATATACACATCTTGGGATATTTGTTTTGCTGAATAGCTTCTTTGGAAGTAAATTTGAGTAGCTTCAGGTCTGTTTCAGATGATAGTTGCAAATGTTTTGTTTAACAAAACAAAACAAATTCAATTGGAAGTTCGCTCCCTTTATTTCTACAGTCGAGCTTTTTTCCCCTGCACACCGCAAGTCTCTGTCGCATTACAAAATAACATGTAATGCATAATAAACATTTAAAAATTCAATTTAGGCAACTGAATACAGAGCGTGTCCAAAGTGATTATATTTAGAATATTCAATTAGAAGTTAACTCCCTTTAGTCCTACCTTCAACCACAAGCAGATAAAGCTAAAAAGAGCTTCAATAATATTAGTGACTTTATTTTTGCTGTCACTCAAAGTCTCTCTCACATTACAAAATAGCATATCATTTCTAATCTGCGTTTCTAAATTCAAGTTAGGCAACCTAATATGGAGCATGTCTAAAGTGTTCAGAATGTGAGTGTATGTCACTAAACAGTTTGGACCCGGAGATTAGAAGCACCTCCTTTACATTGCAGAATGTCTCTCCTTGCATTTTTTTTCAAATTGCTCCAACCCTAAAATGCATAGTAAAGGAAAGCTGTGTGCCTGAGAAACAAAAAGTGAGTTGGCAGTGAAACATGACACCTAGGTAAACTTTTGAAAGAGCATCTAATGAACTACAACAGGACAGTCCATAAGTTTTGTTTTGAAAAATCCTCAACATCTAAACCATTGCAGGTAACTGTCTGGGTACATCAGGAGTGTTTGGTTAAATTAGAGAGTATTACAATAATCATTACCACGAATGTAGGTCATAAACAGTACATTTCTCTGCTCACTAATAGCTTTGACAGAGGCAGTTAACTCATAAAAATCAGCAAAAATTCGTATTAACCCACTCAGTTTTAATGAGATGCATGAGTCAGAGAATGTTGCAACAAGTGATGTGAGTTTGAAACAATTCAAGTTTATTAATTTCCTTTGAGATGATAACAAATGTTACTGCAATGTGGGATTTTGGATCCATTAACTTCATATTCAGGAGCTTTAAAGATACTCAATAAACAGGCTGAACTAACCAGAACGTCAGTGTCCTGTTTTTTGATAGCCATACAGTGAATACTGTATACAGTGACTCTCCTTTTTAAAGAAGAAATGCCAAGTTAAATGTGTCCATTGTGAATAAATGGGAAAATATTGTTTGTTTGGTAGGATTTTACTTTAGTTGATTCATTTTCCCTTTAATCGGCCGGATACAATAGTTGGCAGCAATTAAGCTGACTGCAGAAAAAGTCCTTGAGTTCCCAGTTTCATTTACTGGAGGCAGGTGGAGTTTCTGCAGTGGATCAAATATATTTTGCCTCACTGTTGACCAGTTGGTGGAAAGCCAACTGCAAACCATAACCACTGCCTCCGCACAAACAAATCTACTCAGCAACAATGCTGGAGAAAGGTTTATTTTTCAGTTGTGTAACTTGGAGAACTAGTCTCTCCTCTCACGGAAGGAAATATTCGCAGAGTCTCAGACACAACCTAACATCAACAGTTCATTCGAGGATCACTGCAGCACTGTTTAATATTGAGAAAATTGATAAATAGTCATAGAGTCATGGAGTG
>NW_025176625.1:0-2028 GCF_004010195.1 Chiloscyllium plagiosum | reverse complement strand
TATTCAGTCCTCCGAGCTGTAGGCTGCCCAATTTCACTGTGGCAATGGAGGAGGTTGAGGGTGGACATGTCGAAAGAGGATGGGAAGAGGAATTAGAATGGGCAAAAGCCGGGAGATCTGGCTGGCCCTTACAGGCCTGTCTGAGATGCTCGACAAAACATTCCCTTAGTTTATGTTTAGTCTCATTGGTGTAGAGAAGACCACATCAGAAACACCAGATATAATAAGCTACATTGGAGGAGAGGAAGGTGAACCTCTGTTTCACCTGGAAGGATTGTTTGGGGTTTTTCACTGTGGCAATGGAGAAGGCTGAGAGTGAACATGTCAGACAGGGAGTGGGTAGGGAAATTAAAATGAGCAGTGACTGGGAGGTCAGGTTACTCCATATGGGCCCGGCTGAGATACCTTGGCAAAACGTTCCCTCAGCTTACATTTAGTCTCATCAATTATTTTGCACTGTGGCAATGGAGGAGACTGAGGATGGACATGTCGGAGGGGGATATTTTTCACTGTGGCAATGGAGGAGGCTGAGAGAGGCTGGAAGAAGCAAAATTCTCAATCATAATAAGCACAAATTTTATGAATATCATGGATGTGCAGTTCCACTAACTTGGTCTTTGTCAACTTTGTATGTCAAATTGTTGAAAAGAAACACCTTTTGACAGCTTGTGTACTGTTACCACTATGACTTTTGACAGAGGTTAACTTGATAGTGAGTCAGTTGGACTCCTTTCGCAAAACCGTTCCCTATTTCTATTTCTGAATCGGTTTGCTCTTTGGACCTTGTCAAAGAGATTATGTTTGCGCACTTGAAACAAAATCATCAATCATTCTAAAAGAAACAAACTCATGAAAATAGACAGGAGTGCTAAATTTACACTTCTAGTTTCCGGTTTGTAGTCCATTATATACCTCACCAGTTTCTAGCAGCTGTTGACCAAGCTAATATGAATTTTAAATTCTATCCTCAATTACTGCATTGTAAGAGAAGGGATTCCATTACAAATGCAATCAAAAATGAAAAACATGTCTCAAAGTTACAGCAACAAATTGACCACTGGTATAAATTGCATACTACACATGTAACTTATCAAGTTAAGTATGACAATACTTCAGGTATAATGTCCTAAACTGTGGAATCCGCATTCTTTCTGCATTTATGACATTCCTTAAAATCTACTTCTTTGACCAAGTTTTTGGCTATCTGCCCTTACATCTCCTTCTGTGTTTCATTATCATATTTTGTTTTATAATGCTTCTATCAGGCATTCTTGTGATGTTTAATTACATTCTGGATATATTTAAATAGAACTTCTTGTAGCTACCATGTGATAAGTGCTACATACCAATTTTAACCACATTTATCCATTGGATATTTGGACATTTCATCCAAAGATGTTCAAGTTTGGTGGATTGACCATGGTAAATTACCCAGTGTTCAGGGATATATAAACTAGGTGGATGAGCCATGGGAAATGCAGGATTACAGGACAGGGTCGGGGGATGGGTCTGGATGGGATGCTCTTCGGAGGGTCAGTTTGGACTCGTTGGGTCGAATGGTCTGTTTCTACAATGTAGAGATTCTCTTATGTGAAGTTTGCTTATGGATCTCTAGATTAAAAATCACAGATCCAATATTTGCACAATACTAATGGTTCTGTCAAAATTACTTTTCCCATGTAGCCCTATATCACAGAATAATTGTATGGAAAAAAAACACAATAACAAATTCATTAGTGCATTAGGAATAGTTTTTTTTTAGAGTAATAGGGCTTAGAGGCAATAGGGAGCAAGCTAACTTGGATCTGGTAATGGATAATGATATAGATTTAATGGATTACCTCAGGTCCAAAAGATCCACGAGGAAGCAGTGATCATAACATAATAGAATTTAATACTCAGCTTGAGAGTGAGACCCTTGGTTCAGAAACACTTGCGTTCAACGTAAATAAAGAGTATTGCAATGAAAAGGGGATAGAGTTAGCAAATGTGAGCTGGTCAGATAGATTAGCAGGAATGATGTAAGCA
>NW_025176624.1:0-2028 GCF_004010195.1 Chiloscyllium plagiosum | reverse complement strand
AAGTATAGATAGGAAAGGTTTAGAAGGATATGGACCAAGCGCAGGGAAATGGGGTTTGCATGGATTGACGTTTTGATCAGCGTGAAACAGTTTGTGATAATGGGCCTGTATCTGTGCTGTGGGATTCTATGACTCGATGACAGTTTACAGAGCTCTATGGAGCCCCCATGTTGGTTGAGAGAGAGATCCAGGTTCTGAATGAAGTCTCACCATCTGGATATACAGTTGGTATGTGACCCTGTATTGAACGTCATGTTGTTCACAAATCTGTCATCAGCCACACTCTGATAGTATTAGCCATTCCCACCATCTTCTGACCTCCATATAGAACACTAGCCTGCCTTCTCTGACTTATGTTTTGCCAAAAGCTGTTCATTGGCTCAAGTAAACTTGTCCTTGATGTTTTTCAGAGGGTCAATAAGACGGGGCCAGGCTACGATCAGTCTGGCTTGGTACAGACACGAAAGAGATTTTCAGAGGCCTTTTATTTATATGTAAACAGATGAAACTACATGGCAAAAAGATGTCCATGCTTTCGAAGTAACCTGTATAATGAACGGGGAGTGGTCAGCCCTTTTAGCTGAGCTAGCTGAGTTGAGCTGAGCTGAGCAGTTTTCAGTTGAGTCTTGAAATGGGAAGTTCAACTGGGAGCTGTGTGGAAACTTTCTCTCTTTTCTGCCCTTCAGCTTCAACCTGGAAGCATGCGTTCCATTATAACGTTTTTTTCAAGGCAGTTTGATTATTGGGACTATTGTGTGTATTTGGAATAGCATAATTAACTCTAGCTGGATAGGTTGAATTCTGTAGGAGTTCTTTATTCTGTTCATTGTGTTTCATTGTGTAACTTTGTGAATAACGTTTCTGTCTGATTTAAAATCACCCTAGCTAAATTACTCCGGGTAATTTTCATTGGGTAATGACCAAAACAAACTGCGAAGTTATACTCAGGGCTGCTTGCTTAAGAATGTTTTGAGTGGTCTGGCCTCGTCCATAACAGACTGGGGGCTCATTGCTGGGTTTTCAACAGCGAGTGGGAGGTGCTAGTGTCTTTAATTCGGGTATTATTTTGATTGCGTTGACAAAGCTTCGAATAGTAATGGCTATTTCAGTCGCCAAACGTTTCCTGGGTGTGCATGCAGTGACTTTCGAAATTTTACGAAAAGTGAATAAGACCAAGTTGCAAGAATTAGCTGAGAAGCTGGAATTGGACCTGACTGCTTCTGTGAGGAACGGAGAGATAATTACAGCAGTAGCTCGTCAATTAAACTTGCTGGAGAAACCATCAGAATCAGAGATGGCAAGAATTCAGTTGCAAATGGAACATTTTGAGTTAACGTCGAGAGGTAAGGAAAGGGCAGCCAAAATGAAACATTTGACTTTTAATAAAATGCAGAAGGTGTGTGGGGGGAGGGGGGGTGGAAGAGAGCAGGAGAACAGAGAGTAAAAAATTTGGCAAAAGAGAGAGCAACAGGGGAGAGAGAAAGAGACAGCTTTTGAATAGCAAAAACTGACACTTAAAAAGGAAAGTTAGTGTAAAAGGCTGGAGATAACGGCTGAGGGTGTGCTTAGTTAGCAAGAGAGTGAGGATGAGCAAGCCCCTGGTAGTCAGAAGCCTAGTGAGAATTTGTTTGTGTATGTTCAAGCATTGCCTTGATTTGATAAGAAGAATGTGAGGCTCTTTGCATCTCATTTGAAAAGTTGGCTAAACAAATGAAGTGGCCAGGGGCATTGCGGGTTTTGTTGATCCAAACCAAATGTGTAGGTAGGACTGGTGAGGTACTCACATCGCTATCAGAGGAGGTATCTGGGGAGTACGAGGAGGTTAAAAAATCAATTTGTCTGCATAGGCAACCTTTCAGGAATCTAATGAGGAATCCTGGTCAAACCTACACTGAGTTTGTAAGGATCAAACAGACTAATTTCGATAGATGGATATGAGCTTTAAAATTCGAGCAAAGCTATAATGCCCTTAGAGAGGTTAGTACTTGGAGGAATTAAAAAAAAAATCACTGCCTGAAATAGTGCAAA
>NW_025176623.1:0-2028 GCF_004010195.1 Chiloscyllium plagiosum | reverse complement strand
CATGAATTACAGTATAGGGCACTGGATCACTCAGCCGTGTCTCGGAATGGATGGTGTCTCAAATGTGAACAAAGAAATGATAGAGCATTGAGCCCCTCACTCTGAACATCCTGGCAAGCTGAACTAAGAAGATATTCACCAGTGAATCCAACCACCATGTCCCAGCTTGGATACCCAATGCAATCAGGAGAACTTCAACATTTGGCACTGACCCCCCCACCACCTGTCGAACACTGTGTACCACAACCTCCACCCAAACCTAGACATGAGTAAATCCCAACAGTTAAGGAGAATCGGGGGCAGAGTTGAGTATGGTAGCCATTACAAAAGAGTAAGTGCTAAAAAAAAGAGCCAAAGGTCTAAAAATCGATAAATCTCCTGGCTCTGATGGGCGACATCCTAGAGGTCTGAGGGAGGTGGCTGAGGAAATAGCAGAGGCATTGGTTGTGATCTTTCAAAAATCACTGGAGTCCAGGAAAGTCCCAAACAATTGGAAAATCACTGTTGTAACCTTCTTGTTCAAGAAAGGATCAAGACAAAAGTTGGAAAATTATAGGAAGATTAGCCTAATCTCGGTTGTAGTTAAAATTCTAGAATCCATTAAGGATGAGATTTCTAAATTCTTGGAATTGCAGTGTCGGATTAGAACAAGTCACCACGGATTTAGTAAGGGGAGATCATGCCTGACAAACCTGTTAGGATTCGTTGAAGAGTTAACAAGTAGGTTAGACCAGGGAAACCCAGTGGTTGTTATCTACCTAGACTTCCAAAAGGCCTTTGATTAGGTGTTTCACAGGAGGTTGCTGAGTAAGGTGAGCTACTGGCATGGATTAGGGATTGGTTGTCTGATATAAGGCAGAGAATTGGGATGAAAGGTTCTTTTTCGGAATGGCGGTTAGTGACAACTGAGATCCCGTAGTGTTCAGTGTTGGGGCACAGCTGTTCACTTTAAATATTAATGGTCTGGATGGAGGGACTGTGGCATTCTGGTGAAGTTCACCGATGATACGAAGTTAGATGGACAGGCAGGTAGTACTCAGGAGGTGGGGAGGCTGCAGAAAGATTTAGACAGTTTCGGAGAGTGGTCCAGGAAATGGCTGATGAAATTCAACGTGAGCACTTCACGTTGTGAAGTGTCCTCTGGTTCGGCACTCACCCATCAACAGAAACATGTGTCCTGCCTCCAGCGTGTCCAATCCTTTAATTCAACGTCTTGCACTTTGGAAAAAATAAAGCAGGAATGGACTATTTTCTAAATGGTGTGAAAATTCATAAAGCCAAATTACAAAGGGATCTGGGAGTGCTAGTCCAGGATTCTCTAAAGGTTGACTTGTTGGTTGAGTCCATGACTAAGAAAGCAAATGTAATGTTGTCATTTATCTCAAGAGGATTGAAATGTAAAAGCAGTGATAATAGACAATAGGTGCAGGAGTAGGCCATTCTGCCCTTCGAGCCTGCACCGCCATTCAATATGATCATGGCTGATCATTCCTAATCAGTATCCTGTTCCTGCCTTATCTCCATAACCCTTGATTCCACAATCCTTGAGAGCTGTATCCAACTCTTTCTTAAATGAATCCAGAGACTGGGTCTCCACTGCCCTCTGGGGCAGAGCATTCCACACAGCCACCACTCTCTGGGTGAAGAAGTTTCTCCTCATCTCTGTCCTAAATGGTCTACCCCGTACTTTAAAGCTGTGTCCTCTGGTTCGGCACTCACCCATCAACAGAAACATGTGTCCTGCCTCCAGCGTGTCCAATCCTTTAATAATCTTATATGTCTCAATCAGAACCCCTCTCAGTCTTCTAAACTCAAGAGTATACAAGTCCAGTTGCTCCAATCTTTCAGTGTAAGGTAATCCCGCCATTCCAGGAATTGACCTCGTGAACATACGCTGCACTCCTTCAATAGCCAGAATGTCTTTCCTCAAATTTGGAGACCTGAACTGCACACAGCACTCCAGGTGTGGTCTCACCAGGACTCTGTACAGCTGCGGAAGAACCTTTTTGCTTCTATATTCAATACCTC
>NW_025176622.1:0-2028 GCF_004010195.1 Chiloscyllium plagiosum | reverse complement strand
CCACATCATCTGGATTTGATTCCTCACTCTGTTTGGGAAATAATTAACACCTCATTTTCAGGTGAATTCTCTCGATTATCATAAGCTTCAACATATTCACTTGACATTCACGATACAGTTGTTTCTCCTATGTGGCATCTTTACCAGATAGTTTATCTTTCCCCACTTTTTCTCACTTTGATAGGACCACTAAACCTGACTTCAACGTATCTCCTTCCCCTGGTAACAATACTAATACGTCAGCCCCAAGGAAAACGTCCAAATTTCAGTTTTTATGTGCCACCTGCTTCATTCTAAGCCTTGTCTTCCTTAGGTGCCGTTAAGCTAACTCGCCTATCCGAGTTAATCTCTCCCTTACCTCTGGTACATAATCCAAGAGTCAAATCTCTGACCCATAGTCCTGTCAATGTCGCATTAATTAATTCAAATGGCCTCTAACTTCATGCCGGAATATTAACTGGAAGGGAGTGAACTGAGTAGATCCATTTGGGGTATATCGAACAGCAAACAATACAGATGGGGCACCTTTATTGCAACCATCTGGATAATCCAGACAGCACGATTTTTGCATGGTCTTCAGGGTCTGATGCCAGCTTTCTAAAGCTCCTTTGGATTCACGACGGAATGCAATTGATGTAAAGCATTGTATGCCTAAACTATCCAGGGCTCCCTTGAACTGATTATGAGTAAAATTCGTCACTTAGCCTGATGGAATTTCTCTGGGTAGCGCATACCGTCTGAAGAAAATTACTAACTCCTCGAACATCCTTTTTGCCTTAATCCTGTTATTGAATTGAATACCGTAATTGAATTGCCTTTGAAAGTCTGGTAAACACTTCCATTAGGATAAACAAGTCCAGTTTCCCACGTTGACTTTTTGGGAGGCGACCTACTCAGTCAATTATAACCCTCGTGGAAGGTTGTTTCAGTACAAGAATTGGAAACAATGCTGCTGATTTTAATACTGACTTGGTTTATATACTATTTGACATGTGTGACATGCATGGCAAAACCTTACCGCATGATAGTGCATTCCAGGCGATAATTCATTTTTGTACCTTAGCCTGAGTCTTGCGTACCTCTAGGTGACATCGTACAGGTCGCTTATGTGGTACCCGTAAAACCTCCTCCCTGTATGCTACCGTCAACACAATCTGTTGCCCTTCTGCCCATTTTTCCTCTGCATTAACCTGCTGTTGTCTCCATTTTCTTCTTAGGATTCTATCTTTCAGGCAATAGCCCTCAGGAATGTTCTCGGCCTCCTTTTCTGAGTATGCATCATTTTTTAAAAATTGTCTCTTCTGTCTATTGTAAGCCCAAGAGCCTTTCAGAACTGAGCACTTCTGCCTGACCCTCTGCCTATTTAGATTTTTCCTGCACCATTATGTCAAGCAGGATGTCCGCGAACTGAACTTCTACTCCATCATTTCTCTCCGTATTTTTTGCTTCGGCCTTTGACTTATGGTAGTGGAATTTGGTTACTACGCAGTCTGGGAAAATTCCAGGGTAGTTTTGTTTTAACTCCTTAGTTTCCTGGTCGTCATGGAGCTCCTCCAAAACAAGTTGTGTCACTCCCACCTTGGATTCTGCCTAATTATTAACAAGAACAAACTTAATTCCTGGAACTGACAATCTGTCAATCACTCCCACTTTACTTCTCCAGTCTTGAGTGGGCACTCCAAACTGACGTTACATCGGCTACGCTGAATTTCTGCCCACCTATCCCAGAAATTGCCACTCTATCAGGTAACAGTTCAGGAAGAGTGCAAATACATTCAATGCGTACGATTAGAAACTGGTTAGATTCTGTATTTCTCAAAATTATAACTTACTTTCCTTCTCCCTCTGTTGTTTGTGAGCAAACCTTACGCATTGAGGCGAATTCTTGATATAGATCAGGCATGAGCCCCACACCAAGCCCCTTCCTGGGCTGTGCACTCTCCCGCAGCTTCTCATTGTTTCTTGGGGTTTCCTTTACAACATTCACTAATACTACAAGCTTAGCCTCATTTTACACATCTTTTCACA
>NW_025176621.1:0-2028 GCF_004010195.1 Chiloscyllium plagiosum | reverse complement strand
CCCTCCCCAGTTCTGAAAAAGGTTTCAGCCTGAAACGTTGACTCTCTTGCTCCTCAGTTGTTGCCTGACCTGCTGTGCCTTTTCGACCACCACACTTTATCGACACCGAATTCTCCAGCATCTACAGTCCCCATTGTCTCTTAGGTACAATTCTCTGTCAACATTATGTCCTTGTCTGATATTACCGCTTGTAGTTTTTGGGACATTTTCTTCTCAGATCATGGATGACAGAAGCTCTCTCAATGTTTCATTGATATCGTAATTTACAGGATGTATGTTTCCATTTATAAACAGGGAAGCATGTTCATGTTTCGATAAAACTCCAGCATTATTCCCATATCCAAGGCAGATTGAATGGTTACACTCAATTGATCTACTAGCCCCAACATTCGTTCACTCAGTCACCCTCACATATCCCATTCGGAATGCGTAAATGTTAATCATTATTTTGAATTTTAATAAAACAGTATTTTATTGAAACGGGTAAACTGGAGCTATTTGTTCAGCGACTGTGATTGATGTCAGTCTCCGTGGATCGTAAATATGTCACGGGATGATTTGTCTCTTCTACTAATTAAGGATTCGTTTAAATTTGTTACCCCATATTATGGGCGGGTGCATCACTGACAGCAAAAATAAGGATCAGAGCTCCAAACAGAGGTGGAGGAGAGATAAGAATCTGAGAACATTAAACTGCAATGTTCCAACAATGGATCAGAGTCTGAGAACATGAGACTGGAATGTTCCAACAATGGACAGGAGTTTATCCGAGGGTCTTTACTGGCTTTCTCAACCTTGGATCTCATTAGAATTGCGGATCAATGATGTACTTATGGTTACTCAAACTGGTTACTATCCCATCCTCGCTATAGTTGGTGTTCCTGGTAAGTCATTCTATCTGTTCATTAAGGAGAAAGTGAGGGCTGCAGGTGCTGGAGATCAGAGCTGAAAATGTGTTGCTGAAAAGCGCAGCAGGTCAGGCAGCATCCAAGGAACAGGAGAGTCGATGTTTCGGGCATAAGATTCCTGAAGAAGGGCTTATGCCAGAAACGTCGATTCTCCTGTACCTGTTCATTAAGCCAGGTTAAACTGAATTGCCGCTCATATTATTTAAAACTTGGAAAGGTGGACGTCAACATTTTCAGTTCTAATGAAATATTCCATTCCTCGCAAATTATAATGAGCAAATTGCTCATGACAAATTACTCATCAATATGCAAGGAGGGCTCCAGACTGTTCTCAAACTCCATAATCCTTCTAGCCCTACGCACTTCTACATTTCTATATCGTCCCCTCTCACTAATTCTGTCCAATAAAACCATCATGAGATCCCTGTCTCCTCCTCAGCCTCAGTGCATCTTCTGAATAAACCATCAGTTGTGCCTTTGTTAAATGTGGATACAATTAATCAAGTCCCTTCTAACCACGTGTCGATGACAGAATAATTGCGTGTGAGTATGTTGAACTTGTTCACTGCACAGAATCTGACAGAGAGGCAGACACTGCATGCTGCTTGAGTCATTCTCACATAATCTTGAGGCACAGAATAATGGTATGTTCACATCTTATGACGGAATTTGATGTAATTGAAATGAAATTCTCATCATTTGTGAGAAAAATCCCATCTGCTTGCTTCATGGCCTTCAGAGACGTCAATGCGTTATCCTTCTCCAGTCACGCCTATGCAAACCCACAGCAATATGTTTTACTCTTTACTATCCTGTGGAGCAGCTGAACCAGCCACTCAGTTCAAGATTCATATGACATGCTGGCCTGACTAGGGCTGCACACATCCCATGAAGGAATAATAAAAGGAAAGTTCTCTCCCTTCCTGTGCCTGTTTTCCTTATTTCTACACTTCATTTCCATTCAGGTAGGTGACCATTCCCTATTTCAAGTACAATCTTTCTGACTGAGTTTCTCCCCAAGAGTGATGTTCATCTCCACGGGCACCTCTGGTGCTGGCTTTACTGACGCTGACATGCAGATGTAAGTAACTTTTAAATTTCACGTCAGTGGCAGTGCATA
>NW_025176620.1:1422-2028 GCF_004010195.1 Chiloscyllium plagiosum | reverse complement strand
ATCCTGTGCTCCAGGGAAAAATGTCCCAGCCTCACCTTATAACTCAGGCCTTCCAGTTGGGAGAACATCCTTGTCAATCTGTTATTCACCCTTTGCAGTTTAATAACCTTCTTCCTACAGCAGGGTGAACATGATGGTATGCAGTCCTCCAAATGTGGCCTCACCAATGTCTTGTACAGCTGTAACTTGACGTCCCAACACCTGGGCTCAGTGCTCTGCCCGATAAAGGCAAGCCTGCCAAATGTCTCCTTCACCACCCTGTGACCCTGCCTACCTGTGGCACCACTTTCAAGGAACTATGTACCTGCCCCCCGAGGTCTCTCTGTTCAACAACACTCCCCAGGGCACTACCATTAACTGTGTAAGTCCTGTAAGTGCACACACTCTCTTACTCGCACCTGCACACTCTCACTCATGCGCGCACACTCCCTCACTCACACACACATTCCCTCACGCATGCACTCGCAATCTCTCTCTCACGTGTACACTCTCTCGAGCAAGTCTCCAATTATTGATTCCCATGTAACTGTTCTCTGATATACTTCTTACACGGATTGGTTCCCTACTCACATTTGGTCATTTTGGGGTGCGCTGAACTGAAACTCC
>NW_025176620.1:392-1159 GCF_004010195.1 Chiloscyllium plagiosum | reverse complement strand
CACAAATCCTCCCTTTAGTGATGAACTGCACCAACTATCCCATTGAATACTGTCTGACCCCAATTCTCCCACTGAGTTGTTGACACCAAAATTGGAGGTGTAGTGAACAGCGAAGAGAGTTACCTCAGATTGCAACAGGATCTTGATCACATGGGCCAATGGGCTGAGAAGTGGCAGATGCAGTTTAATTGAGACGAATGTGAGGTGCTGCATTTTGGGAAAGCAAATTTTAACAGGACTTATACACTTAATGATACGGTTCTAGGGAGTGTTGCTGATCAACGAGACCTTCGAGTGCAGGTTCATATCTCCTTGAAAGTGGAGACGCAGGTAGATGGGACAGTGAAGAAGGCATTTGGAATGCTTTCCTTTATTGGTCAGAGTATTGAGTACAGGAGTTTGGAGGTCATGTTGCAGCTATACAGGACATTGGTCAGGCCACTGTTGCAACGTTTCGTGCAATTCTGTCTCGGACAGATGTTGTGAAACTTGAAAGTTTCAGAAAAGATTTACAAGGATGGAAGATTTGAGCTATAGGGAGAGGTTGAACAGGCTGGGGCTATTTTCCCTGGAGCGTCAGAGGCTGAGGGGTGACCTTACACAGGTTTATAAAATCATGAGGGGCATGGAAAGGATAAATAGACAAAGTATTTTCCCTGGGGTTGGATACTGTAGGTGGGTGAGAGGTGGAGGTTTATGGTGAGAGAGAGACCTAAGGGACCTTTTTCACACAGTGGGTGGTACATGTATGGAATGAGCTGCCAGAG
>NW_025176620.1:0-257 GCF_004010195.1 Chiloscyllium plagiosum | reverse complement strand
GTCTCTGTCTCACTCTCTCACATACGCACACACGCAGTTACTGAGGGACAAGGGATGACAGAATAATATGAGCATCTTCAAATATAAAAGCTCCGTGAGGGGTTGTTGGGGATAGTGTAGAGGGAGTTTTACTCTGTACCTAACCCTGTTCTGATGCTGCCCTGATGGGGATACAGTAAAGGCAGCTTTACTGTGTATCTAATCCCATTCTGTCCCTGCCCTGAAGAGTGTTTGATGGGGACAGTGTAGGGGGATCT
>NW_025176619.1:0-2028 GCF_004010195.1 Chiloscyllium plagiosum | reverse complement strand
AATACTCACCTTTCCTGTTGGAAACATTCCATGGGAAATATTAGGCCTCCACTTGTGGCCGAACATTTACGTTGCTGCCTTAGACACCCTTTGGGGTTCTCCCGCCCAGTGTGGTAACCTGCTGACTATGCTTTCTTCGCTGGCGATTTTAAATGACTTCTGATTGGTTGCATTATCTCTCAAACTTCACAAAGCCCGTCTCAATAAAGCCACGTTTTCTCACGTCTGGGAATTTATTGCCATGCAGGAAACTCGTGTTCTGAACAAAAACCGTAGCACACTCAAAACGTCGGCTCTGTTTACCTTTCCACAGATGCTGCTCGACCCGTTGGCTTTCTGTAGTATTCCCTGTGTTTGTTCAACACAAATGCGGCTTTCCATTAAAGAACTTCAATCCCTTTCCTCTAGTAACTGACCCTCGTCAGTGGCAATAGGTTCTTCGGATCATTAACCTGCCCATTCCCACCACTTCTTCTCCCATCATTGCCAACAGCCCCTGGACATCTCCAGTTAACCTTCTTTGCTCCAAAGAGAACATTCCCAAAAGTGGAAATACCTCATGCCTGGACATGATGCAAGTGTTACAATCGGGAAGAGATTTTGGCAAAATATTGTCAGTTCGCAGGTGGAAAAATGTTCATGAAGTAAAACAGAAATCCCAGTCTCCAGCTTTGTGACTCTTTAGAAACTCTTTGGGAAATGGAATTAGAGGAGAATGAAGGAATGAACTGTCCGACTGAGCAGAGACAGTCCAGACACCGTCCCCTTGTTTAAGAGGCCGGGAGATTGACTCTATTATTCTCGGGACATGAACTGAACTGAGACATTGAAAAAATTCTCGTTCCTGCACATCAGGAATTCAAACCCCTTCTCGGCTCCGGGTCACAGTGAAAAGTCGGGAACAGGCAAAACACTGAAAGGCTCAAAGGGCGATGGTCCCGGTGTAGGAAAGCTAGTTCCTAGTGACATGGATGTGCCTGCAGATGGTGGGATCAGACTGTCCCCATGTCTTCACAATGAATGGCCCAGGCTTTAGTATATAAAAGTAAAACTGTAGAGGACAGTGTTCATGCTAGGCACGACAGACAGAATTATGCATTGACGAACCGCCTCCTCTAACAGACTGTGCAAGCTGTGCGTTTACGTATCTCTCTATCGCAATTGGCCAGCCTGTTCGGTTGTTAATCGGAAGGTTGGTGGTTGGAGACCACCCAGGCACGGAGGGTTTGTTGTTCTCGCTCCTACCGCTTTCTTGGCTGCAAAGATGAGCGTTTTTAATGGTGACAGGAAAATGTTTCCCAAATGGAAATCTTCTCCACTGAGGAAGCACAAAGGGGTTTCTGAATTGATTTAATTTCGAACGTAAAGGACTACGAATGCTGAGAATCCGAAACAGAAAGAGAAACGGCTGGAGAAACTCAGCAGGTTTGGCTGTACCTGGATAAGGAAAAAAAAAAGATTTCTGAAATGTCTCTGATTCTCTTTCTACAGATGCTGCCTGACCTGCTGAGTTGCTCCTGCAATTTCAGTTTTTGTTTTTAACTGAACGTCCATTTCATCTTTCGGGATGAAACACCCAGACTCGCCATTTGCAGATATTTAACACTTTCGAAACCTGTTAAGTGATTGGATTCAAACATGTTCTGCAATGATTCACTCTTTCTCAGCTCCACAGACAGAGAAACCTGGGAAATGAAGCTGTCAGTGTGGTTCTGTATTCGTGGGCCGAGTGGTTAATGCGACAGACTTGAAATCCATTGCGGTTTCCCCACGCAGGTGTGAACCCTGCCGACTACAGTTGATAACTGTCGTCAGAAAGAAAGGGAGATTGCTCCACGGTTTTTTTTAGATGCACATCAGTGGAGGGGTTGAAATATTTCAATAACGTTGAGACTGGTCGGGAATCTGCAACCCACTGCCTGTCAGGGTGGAACAAGCAGATACCCACAGAGCTGCTTTTGAGGCAATGAGCCAAGTGTTTGGAAATGAGACTAAAACAGTGAGGGGCATGAAGTCGTGATCGAAATG
>NW_025176618.1:0-2028 GCF_004010195.1 Chiloscyllium plagiosum | reverse complement strand
ATGGTTATCAGTTCATGTACTTGTGTGAGAGAGAATACACATGAGAGAGTGTGCAGCAGTCTCAGATTGCGCTTCTGCAAGCGTGTGTGAGTGAGAGGGGTTGTGGGTATCAGTGAGTTTCTGAGTTGCAAGAGTCGTGAGAGCGGGAGTATGTACGACAAAGCATGTGTGTGAGAGAGATAGTTTTGAGGAAGACAGAGTGTGAGTGTGAAACTGAGTGTTAGCATCGACAAACAAAGAGGGTTTCGGTATGAGATGGAGTACGTGAGACAGTGACTGAGCGTGTTAGAGACATTGTGCAAAGGATAAACTGTGAGAGAATGGAAGTTTGTGTGGGTGTGTGCGTGTATGGAGGGTGTGTGTGTGAGTCTCCGTGTGTTTATGTGTGAGTGTGTATACTTGTCTGACGGAGAATGTGTCATAAATAAATAGCTAGTAAGAATCCCGGCTTCATAGAGTCTTACAGCGATGAGAATGTCCCAACTTGGCTCATTCCAAACAAAATGTCCATCCATGATAACAGCATTTCCTTGCTCTTGATCCAATTACTGGGGGCGATAATACTAGCAAGTACCGGGTAGTATATCATTTCGAAATTCTTAAATATGTCCTGTATGCCAAACATTACCTCAAACAATGACATCAGATTACACAGAAACATAGTATCTCTTCCGTCAACTGAAGTTTAATTCTGTGGAATTCAATCTGCACAATTTGTTCTCAGTGAAGGCGAAGTGTTTCATATTGCAGTTTTTTTATTCTTTTCCTGAGCTGACCTCAAGTCATCGAGAACCGCTGAGGTCTGTTAATCGGATTGTTTGCTGTGTTTTCAGTCAATTGGAATATGGCTTCCTTAAGCCCTCGTTTATCCAGTTAATTTTCATTATAACTGAAATCCATGTGATGATAATGCTTTACGAGTCATTATTTTATCAACTAGAAAATTGGAGAGCAGGTCTGTAGATATACCACACAATTGTATAACTGGAAACAAAATCTGTGTTTTTCAATGTGGACTGAAATGGGGAAATGATCATTTTAAACACAAAGTATTGTTGAAAAGGTTCCCACACCATAGAGAGGTCAGCTCAATCATTGCTCATTTCGAGTGCTGCTTCCGCAGCTGTTGGATTCAGCAATGGATGAGGCACATTTACAGATGGCCTGAAGCCAAAGGCTTTGCGAGGGGTAAAAAGTGAACTGTAGCATCTTCCTGCAATATGCTTGGTCATGGAATTAGAGTCGTTGTGATGAACACCATACAAAAAGACTCTGCACACCTAAATTTCCACAATGATCAAAAGCCGTCAATGAAGTATTTGAATCCAATTTCCCTGCACTTGGCCCGTCACCTTGCATGAGTTAGCGTTTTAAGTGCAGTTATAAATACTTTGAAAACGTTTTCAGCGTTTTTGCCTCAAATGCTTTTCCAGACAGTCCATTCCAAATTTCCACCACTCACTTGGTAGAATATTTAGTCACCATATCTCCTCCAAAATTTGTTATTTTACCTTAAATTAATGCCCCATCGTCCCCACTCCCTCCATCACAGGAGTCAATCTACTCTTTCTATACCACAACTATCTTTTTTGAACATGGAAATCATACCCTCTCTCAATCTCCTCTGCTTGAAATTAAACCACATCAGTCAGTCCAAACTGTCTGCAAAATTCAGTCTATCCATCACAGGACATGTCCTGTTAAATTTCTCCGGGTACATCCTGAGAAATTCTCTCTGCACCTTCGCCAGTGTAAACACGTCCTTCCTGTAATGTGGATTTCAGACCAGCACACGGTACTCTGACTGTGGTCTAACCAACATTTAATCCCGTCCCACCTGCACATCCCAGCTCTTATACTCTGCGCATCGACTAATATTTTCATTTCTCACATTTATACCAGAACATATATCTGAAAACTTACTAAGATGACTATCTTATAGCTGGCCAAAGTGTCCTATTTCCAACACTAGTGTGTTTTGGTTGAGGATAGCTACTGAACAGCTAGTAGATGGTGGTGTTGAATCAT
>NW_025176617.1:0-2028 GCF_004010195.1 Chiloscyllium plagiosum | reverse complement strand
TTATCCTACATCTAGTTTTCTCCCACCTCACCAGCACTGTGATTTTGTGTGGCCCACTTTATTACAATGAATACACCATAGTACTTTAACTTCTTTGTCCCCCCTCAAGGTTTTCTTTATTACTGTGGTAAATTATCCTTATGATCTTCACTGAGATTTTCCTTTCCCTTTGCACGTGAGGATATCTCTTTGCTCCAATTCCTGTCCCTCAGAAACCAGAACTGGTTCTGGAAGTCAAACCAAGTTTATGGACCAGTTCATAATCACCAGCCATTTCAGCAGCTAACCTTGCCGCTTACACTCTCTGCTCTTCCACCTGAGTTTGCACTACTTCAGGCAGTGATTTTTTTGAATTCCTCCAAGTACTAACCTCTCTAAGGGCATTATAGCTTTGTTCGAATTTTAAAGCTCATATCCAACTATCGAAATTAGTCTGTTTGATCCTTACAAACTCAGTGTAGTTTTGACCAGGATTCCTCATTGGATTCCTGAAAGGTTGCCTATGCAGACAAAATGTTTTTTTTAACCTCCTCGTACTCCCCAGATACCTCCTCTGATACCTCACCAGCCCTACCTACACATTTGGTTTGGATCAACAAAACCCGCAATGCCCCTGGTCACTGCATTTGTTTAGCCAACTTTTCAAATGAGATGCAAAGGGCATCACATTCTTCTCATCAAATTGAGGCAACGCTTGAACATACACAAACAAATTCTCACTAGGCTTCTGACGACCAGTGGCGTGCTGATCCTCACTCTCTTCCTTACTAAGCGCACCCTCAGCCGTTATCTCCAGCCTTTTACACTAACTTTCCTTTTTAAGTGTCAGTTTTGGCTATTCAAAAGCTGTCTCTTTCTCTCTCTCTCCTGTTGCTCTGTCTTTTACCAATTATTTTACTCTCTGTCCTCCTGCTCTCTTCCACTCACCCGCCCCTATTCACTTTTCGTAAAATTTCCAAAGTCATTGCATGCAGACTCAGGAAACGTTTGGCGACTGAAATTGCCATTACTATTCGAAGCTTTGTCAACCCAATCAAACTAATACCCAAATTAAAGACACTAGCACCTCCCACTCGCTGTTGAAAATCCAGCAATGAGCCCCCAGTCTGTTATGGACGAGGCTAGACCACTCAAAACATTCTTAAGCAAGCAGCCCTGAGCATAACTTCGCAGTTTGTTTTGGTCATTATCCAATGAAAATTACCCGTAGTAATTTAGCTAGGGTGATTTTAAATCAGACAAAAACGTTATTCACAAAGTTACACAATGAAACACAAAAACAGAATAAAGAACCCCGACAGAATTCAACCTATCCAGCTAGACTTAATTATGCTATTCCAAATACACACAATAGTCCCAATAATCAAACTTCCTTGAAAAAACGTTATAATGGAATGCATGCTTCCAGGTTGAAGCTGAATGGCAGAAAAGAGAGAGAGTTTCCACACAGCTCCCTGTTGAACTTCCCAATTCAAGACTCAACTGAAAACTGCTCAGCTCAGCTCAACTCAGCTAGCTCTGCTAAAAGAGCTGACCACTCCCCGTTCATTATACAGGATACATCGAAAGCATGACAACTTTGCCATGTAGTTTCATCTGTTTACATATAAATAAAAGCCCTTTTGAAATCTCTTTCGTATCTGTACCAAACTAGACTGATCGCAGCCTGGACCCGTTTTATTGACCCTCTGAAAAACATCAAGGACAGAGTCTACTTAAGACAATGAACAGCTTTTAGCAAAACAGAAGTCAGAGAAGACAGGCTAGTGTTCTGGATGGATGTCATAAGCTGATGGGAATGGCTAATACTATCAGAGTGTGGCTGATGACAGATTTGTGAACAACATGACGTTTAATACAGGGTCATATACCAACTGTACATCCAGATGGTGAGACTTCATTCAGAAGCTGGAGCTCTCTCTCAATTAACATGGGGGCTCTGTATACTATCAGCAAGTCATAGAATTCCATAGCACAGAGATAGGCCCATTATCACAAACAGGTTAATGCTGATCAAAATGTCCATCC
>NW_025176616.1:0-2028 GCF_004010195.1 Chiloscyllium plagiosum | reverse complement strand
TTTAGTTCTGAGGGAGGACCGCACTGTCAGGAGGTTAGTTCTGAGGGAGGACCGCACTGTCAGGAGTTTAGTTCTGAGGGAGGGCCGCACTGTCAGGAGTTTAGTTCTGAGGCAGGGCTGCACTGTCAGGTTTTTAGTACTGAGTGAGGGCCGCACTTTCAGGACTTTTGTTCTGAGGGATGACCACACTGTCAGGACTTTCGTATTGAGGGAGTACCGCACGGTCAGGAGTGTCGTACTGAGGGAGGGCCACACCTTTAGCAGTTTATTTCTGAGGGAGGGCTGCATTTTCAGGTGTTTAGTTCTGAGGGAGAGCCGCATTGTCAGAGGTTTAGTACTGAGGGAGGGCCACAATGTAAATATTTTATATCTGAGGGAGGACCGTACTGTCAGGAGTGTAGTACTGAGGGATCGCCACACTGTTAGCAGTTTATTTCTGAGGGAGGGCTGCATTTTCAGGTGTTTAGTTCTGAGGGAGAGCCGCATTGTCAGAGGTTTAGTACTGAGGGAGGGCCACATTTAGTTCTGAGGGAGGGCCGCACTGTCAGGAGTTTAGTTCTGAGGGAGGGCCGCACTGTCAGGTGTTTAGTTCTGAGGGAGTGCCGCACTGTCAGGAATTTAGTTCAGAGGGAGGGACGCAATGTCAGGATTTTAGTTCTGAGGGAGGGACGCAATGTCAGGAGTGTAGTACTGAGGGAGGGCCACACTGTTAGCAGTTTAGTTCTGAGGGAGGACCACACTGTCAGGAGTTTAATTCTGAGGGAGGACCACACTGTCAGGAGTTTAGTACTGAGAGAGAGCCGCTCCGTCAGGAGTTTCGTATTGAGGGAGTACCGCATCGTCTGGAGCGTTGTACTGTGGGAGGGCCACAGTGTTAGCAGTTTATTTCTGAGCGAGGGCCGCATTGTCAGGAAGTTACTACTGAGGGAGGTTCCGCACTGTCAGGAGTTTTGTTCTGAGGGAGGGCCGCAATGTAAGTATTTTATTTCTGAGGGAGGACCGTACTGTCAGGAGTTTCGTACTGAGGGTGGGCAGCTCTGTCAGGAGTTTTGTTCTGAGGGAGAGCCGAACTGGCATGGGTTTAGTTCTGAGGGAGGGCCGCACTGTCAGGAGTTTAGTTCTGAGGGAGAGCCACACTGGCATGGGTTTAGTTCTGAATAAGGGCCGCACTGTCAGGAGTTTAGTTCTGAGGGAGGGACGCAATGTCAGGAGTTTAGTTCTGAGGGAGGGCCGCACTGTCAGGTGTTTAGTTCTGAGGGAGGGCCGCAGTGTCACGAGTTTAATTCTGAGGGAATGCCGCACTATCAGTAGTTTAGTTCTGAGGGAGCGCCGCTGTGTCAGGAGTTTAATTCTGAGGGAGGACCGCACTGACAGATATTTAGTTCTGAAGGAGGGCCGCTGTGTCAGGAGTTTAATTCTGAGGGAGGGACGCACCGTCAGGAGTTTCGTATTGAGGGAGTACTGCACCGTCAGGAGTGTAGTACTGAGGGAGGGCCACACTGTTAGCAGTTTATTTCTGAGGGAGGGCCGCATTGTCAGGAATTTACTACTGAGGGAGGTTCCGCACTGTCAGGAGTTTTGTTCTGAGGGAGGGCCGCAATGTAAGTATTTTATTTCTGAGGGAGGACCGTACTGTCAGGAGTTTCGTACTGAGGGTGGGCAGCTCTGTCAGCAGTTTAGTTCTGAGGGAGAGCCGAACTGGCATGGGTTTAGTTCTGAGGGAGGGCCGCACTGTCAGGAGTTTAGTTCTGAGGAAGAGCCACACTGGCATGGGTTTAGTTCTGAGGGAGCGCCACTGTGTCAGGAGTTTAATTCTGAGGGAGGACCGCACTGTCAGGTATTTAGTTCTGAGGGAGGGCCGCTGTGTCAGGATTTTAGTTCTGAGGGATGACCACACTGTCAGGAGTTTCGTATTGAGGGAGGACCGCAAGTTTCGTATTGAGGGAGGACCGCACCGTCAGGAGTGCAGTACTGAGCAGGGCCACACTTAGCAGCTTAGTTCTGATGGAGGGCCGCACCGTCAGGAGT
>NW_025176615.1:0-2028 GCF_004010195.1 Chiloscyllium plagiosum | reverse complement strand
CCTCTCTCTCTCACCCACACTCGGGGATTCCCTCTCTCTCTCACCTACACTCGGGGATTCCCTATCTCTCACCCACACTCGGGGATTCCCTATCTTTCACCCACACTCGGGGATTCCCTGTCTCTCAGCCACACTCGGGGAAACCCTATCTCTCACACACACTCGGAAACACTCTGGGATTCCCAATCTCTCACTCACATTCGGAAAGTCTCTGGGATTCCCTATCTCTCACACACACACTCTACGATTCCCTATCTCTCACACACACACTCTAGGATTCCCTATCTCTCACACACACTCGGAAACTCTCAGGGATTCCCTCTATCTCATACACACACTCTGGGAATCCCTCTCTCACACACACACTCTGACGTTCCGTCTCTCACACACACTCTGGGATTCCCTATCTCTCACACACCCTCGGAAACTCTCTGGGATTCCCTCTCTCACACACACACACTCTGGGAATCCCTCTCTCACACACACACTCTGACATTCCGTCTCTCACACACACTCTGGGATTCCCTATCTCTCACACACCTCGGGGATTCCCTATCTCTCACACATCTCGGGGACACCCTATCTCTAACACACCTCGGGGATTCCCTATCTCTCACACACTCTCTGGGATTCACTATCTCTCACCCACACTCGGGGATTCCCTATCTCTCACCCACACTCGGGGATTCCCACCTCTCACACACACTCGGAAACTCTCTGGATTTCCCTCTCTCTCACACACACACTCTGGGATTCCCTCTCTCACGCACACACTCTGGGATTCCCTCTCTCTCACACACTCTCGGATTCCCTATCTCTCACACACCTCGGGGATTCCCTATCCCTCACACACCTCGGGGATTCCCTATCTCTCACCCATACTCGGGGATTCCCGATCTCTCACACACACTCGGTGATTCCCTATCTCTCACCCACACTCGGGGAATCCCTATCTCTCACCCACACTCTGGGATTCCATATCTCTCACACACACTCGGGGATTCCCGATCTCTCACACACACTCGGAAACACGCTGGGATTCCCTATCTCTCACACACACACTCTCGGATTCCCTATCTCTCACCCACACTCGGGGATTCCCTATCTCTCACCCACACTCGGGAAAACCCTATCTCTCACACACACTCGGAAACACTCTGGGATTTCCTATCTCTCACACACATTCGGAAACTCTCTGGGATTCCCTATCTCTCACACACACACTCTGGGATTCCCTATCTCTCACACACACTCGGAAACTCTCTGGGATTCCCTATCTCTCACACACACTCGGAAACTCGCTGGGATTCCCTCTCTCTCTCACCCACACTCGAGGATTCCCTCTCTCTCTCACCCACACTCGGGGATTCCCTATCTCTCACCCACACTCGGGGATTCCCTATCTCTCAGCCACACTCGGGGAAACCCTATCTCTCACACACATTCGGAAACTCTCTGGGATTCCCTATCTCTCACACACACACTCTAGGATTCCCTATCTCTCACACACACACTCTCGGATTCCCTATCTCTCACACACACTCGGAAACTCTCAGGGATTCCCTCTATCTCACACACACACTCTGGGAATCCCTCTCTCACACACACACTCTGACATTCAGTCGCTCACACACACTCTGGGATTCCCTATCTCTCACACAACTCGGGGATTCCCTATCTCTCACACATCTCGGGGACTCCATATCTCTAACACACCTCGGGGATTCCCTATCTCTCACACACTCTCTGGGATTCACTATCTCTCACCCACACTCGGGGATTCCCTATCTCCCACCCACACTCGGGGATTCCCACCTCTCACACACACTCGGAAACTCTCTGGGATTCCCTGTCTCTCACACACACTCGGAAACTCTCTGGGATTCCCTCTCTCTCACACACAGACTCTGGGATTCCCTCTCTCACGCAAACACTCTGGGATTCCCTCTCTCACACACACTCTAGGATTCCCTATCTGTCACACACCTCGGGGAATCCCTATCTCTCACCCACACTCGGGGATTCCCG
>NW_025176614.1:0-2028 GCF_004010195.1 Chiloscyllium plagiosum | reverse complement strand
AGGACCACTCCCTCCGTGACTCCCTTGTCAGGTCCATACCCCCCACCAACCCAACCTTCACTCCTGGCACCTTCCCCTGCAACTGCAAGAAATGCAAAACTTGCGCCCACACCTCCCCCCTTACTTCACTCCAAGGCCCGAACGGATCCTTCCATATCCGCCACAAATTCACCTGCACCTCCACACACATCATTTACTGCATCCGCTGCACCCGATGTGGCCTCCTCTATATTGGAGAGACAGGCTGCCTTCCTACGTTTCAGAGAACACCTCTAGGACACCCGGACCAACCAACCCAACCACCCTGTGGCTCAACACTTCAACTCCCCCTCCCACTCCACCAAGGACATGCAAGTTTTTGAACTCCTCAATCACCAGACCAGAGCAACACGACAGCTGGAGGAAGAGCGCCTCATCTTCCACCTAGGAACGCTCCAACCACAAGGGATGAAATCAGATTTCTCCAGTTTCCTCATTTCCCCTCATCCACCTTGTCTCAGTCCCAACCCTCGAACTCAGCACCACCTTCCTAACCTGCAATATTCTTCCTGACCTCTCCGTCCCCAATCCTCACCGGCCTATCATCCTCACCTTAACCTCCTTCCACCTATCGAATTTCCACCGCCCCTCCCCCAAGTCCCTCCTCCCTACCTTTTATCCTAGCCTGCTTGGCATACTCTCCTCATTCCTGATGAAGGGCTTATGCCCGAAACGTCCATTCTTCTGCTCCTTGGATGCTGCCTGACCTGCTGTGCTTTTCCAGCTTTTCAATGCTAAAAATCACACAACACCAGCTTAAAGTCCAGCAGGTTTATTTGGAGGCACTAGGGTTCAGAGCGCTGCTTCTCCATCAGGTGGTTGTGGAGCACAATCATAACGCACACAATTTATAGCAACAGGATTGCAGTGTCATGGAATGTAACACTAAACACATGTAGTTTAAGCCTTTCACCCTTTAGAATGGTTACCTGCACTTCGAAAGATAGTGTTTCGAAATAAACTTGGACTGGTGTTGTGTGATTTTTAAATCACCCAATCGAACTCTGCTCAATTCTGCCAATAAGTCCCAAAATTGGCCCTTCTCTAGTTTCCCACCTTAATCTGTGGAGCTGCCTGATTTTTCTCCATAACTATGTTAAAACGAAGACAGTTGTACTCACTGGACCCAAAGTATTATCTGACTGACACTTCAGTCATTTGCCTGATCTCGGTTTCTGAGGGGAGGTCCAGTGTTGCACCCGCCTGAGTGGGGACCCTCTACATATTGATCTAGGAAACTATCTTGGACACATTTGAAAAATTCCACCCCATACGGGCCTTTTACACTGTGGGTGTCCCAGTCAATCCAGAAGAAGTTAACATCTCCAACCAATATTTCTCTATTATTTCTATAGGTACCTGCAATCTCACTATCCATCTGCTCCTCTCGCATCCGCTGGCTATTTGGGAGTCCAGAACAACATCCAGCAGACTGACCATCCGCTTTTTTTTCTAAATTCTAACTATATGTCTCATTTGATGACCCCTTAAGTGCATCCTCTCTAAGCACTGTTGTTATGTTCTCCCTTATCAAAAGGACAACTCCCCTCCTCACTTACTTTTCCTTCTGTCCCGCCTGTAGTTTCTGTATCCTGGAACATTGAGCTGCCAGTCCTGCCCTTCTCTCAGCCATATTCCTGTTATGGCTATAATATCCCAGTTCCAGAGCTAATCCATGCTCTGAGCTCGTCTGCCTCACCAGTCAGGCCTCGTGTTTTGAAATGAATGTCCTTTAAGCAAAAAGGCTTTTCCCTCCCTTGACTGTGCCACAGGATATCCTGGATAGGAAACTTGCTCTCGAAGGCTGATGCATTTTTGCCTTGACTGGTCGATGGTACCTCTCTTACTCAGAGTCCAAACCCCCTGCCAAATTAGTTTAAGCCCTCTCCGAGCAACATTAGCAAATCTACCCCCAGGGATACTGGTGTCCCTCTTGTTCAAGTCAAACCCATTCCACTTGTTCAGGTTATCTCTACCCCAGAAGAGATC
>NW_025176613.1:0-2028 GCF_004010195.1 Chiloscyllium plagiosum | reverse complement strand
ATTGAATTCCTGTCACTTACTGAGATTCAATTCTGGTCACTGACTCAGATACAATCCCTGTCACTGACTGAGATTCAATTCCTGTCACTGACTGCTATTCTATGCCAATCAATGACGGAGATTCCATTCCTATCACTGTCTGAGCGTCAATCCCTGTCACTGATTGAGATTGAATCCCTGTCACTGACTGAGATTCTATTTCTGTCACTGACAGAGATACAATCCCTGTCACGGACTGCGATTCAATCCCAGTCACTGATTGAGTTTTAATCCCTGTCACTGACTGAGATTCAATCCCTGTCACTGACTGAGGTTAAATCCCAGTCACAGACTGAGTTTCAATCCCTGTCACTTACACAGGCTCAATCCCTGTCACTGATGGAGATTCAATCCCTGTCACAAGCTGACATTCAATCTCTGTCACTGACGGAGGTTCAATCCCTGTCACAGACTGAGATTGATTTCCTGTCACTTACTGAGATTCAATTCCGGTCACTGACTCAGATACAATCCCTGTCACTGACTGAGATTCAATTCCTGTCACTGACTGATATTCAATCCCTGTCACTGACTGAGATTCAATTCCTGTCACTGAAAGAGATTCAATCCCTGTCACTGACTAAGGTTCAATTCTAGTCACTGATTGAGATTCAATCCCTGTCATTGACTGGGGTACAATCCCTGTGATTAACGGAGATGCAATTCCTACCACTGGATTAGATTCAATCCCTGGCACTGACTGAGATTCACTTCCTGTCACCGATTGAGATTCAATTCCTGTCCCTGACAGAGGGTCAATCGCTGTCACTGACTGAGATTCAATTTCTGTCAATGAGTGAGATTCAATCCCTGTCACTGACTGCGATTCAATCCCAGTCACTGATTGAGAATCAATCCCTGTCACTGATGAAGATTCAATTACGGTCGCTGACTAAGGTTCAATCCCTGTCACTGACTGAGTTTCAATCCCTGTCACAGACTGAGATTCAATCCCTGTCACTGACTGCGTTTCAATCCCTGTCTCTGTCTAAGGTTCAATCCCTGTCACTGACGAATGTTCAATCCCTGTCACTGTCTGAGATTCAATCCCTGTCACTGACTGAGTTTCAATCCCTGTCACTGACTGAGGTTCAATCCCTGTCACATACTGAGGCTCAATCCCTGTCACTGACAGAGGCTCAATCCCTATCAGTGACTGAGATTCCATCCCTGTCACTGACTGAGATTCAATCCCGGTCACTGACTAAGGTTCAATCTCTGTCACAGACTGAGATTCAATCCCTGTCACTGTCTAAGGTTCAATCCCTGTCACCGACGGATGTTCAATCCCTCTCACTGATGAGATTCTATTCCTGTCACTGCACTAACTGAGATTCAATCCCTGTCACTGACTGAGGCTCAATCCCTGTCATTGACTGAGGTTCAGTGCCTGTCACTTACTGAGGCTCAATCCCTGTCACTGAGTGAAACTCAATCCATGTCACTGACTGAGGCTCAATCTCTGTCACTGACTGAGATACGATATGTGCCACTGACTGTGTTTCAATCCCTGTCACTGACTAAGGTTCAATCCCTGTCACTGACTGAGGTTCAATCCCAGTCACTGACTGAGGTTCAGTCCCTGTCACTGACTGAGATTCAATCCCTGTCACTTACTGAGGTTCAATCCCTGTCACAGACTGAGGTTCAATCCCTGTCACAGACTGAGATTCAATCCCTGTCTCTGTCTAAGTTTCAATTCCTGTCACTGACGGATGTTCAATCCCTCTCACTGATGAGATTCAATCCCTGTCACTGTCTGAGGGTCAAAAACTGTCATTGACTGAGATTCAATCCCTTTCACTAACTGAGATTCAATCCCTGCCACTGACTGAGGCTCAATCCCTGTCACTGACTGAGGTACAGTCCCTGTCACTGACTGAGATTCAATCCCTGTCACAAACTGAGATTCAATCCCTGTCACTAAGAGAGATTCAATCCCTGTCACTAACTGATATTCAATCACTGTCACTGACTGAGATTCAATCC